>NW_007076276.1:15393-21715 GCF_000164805.1 Carlito syrichta
CCCGCGGGCTCAGGCAATCCACTCATCTCAGCCTCCCAAAGGTGTGGGATTACAGGCTGACCCACCGAGCCCGGCTGGTTTGTTTTTGAGTCAGGGCCTCACTCTGTCACCCAGGCTGGAATGCAGTGGCACGATTATGGCTCACCACAGCCTTGCCCTCCTGGGCTCAAGTGATTCTTCCACCACAGCCTTCTGAGTGGCTGGGACTACAGACACACACCACCTTGCCCAGCTAATTTTGTTTTTTTTTTTTTTGGTAGAGACAGGGTCTCTAACCAGGCTCTCAAATTCCTGGGCTCAAGTGATCCCCCCACAGAGGCAAGTGCCGGGATGACAGGCATGAGCCACGTTTAGCTGTAAGTGTCGGTAGAGTATGCATCACCTGTGAGCTTCATTTCTTTTCAGGACAGTTGACAGGGACACTGCCGATCACCGGTCTAGAAGGGTCTTGAGTCTGCGGGGCTGAGGGCCGTGCACACAGTAGCCTAAGGCTGCATCCTGTTGATGGGGTTCAACCACGGCATCTACACTCCTGCCAGTGGAGACCAGGTTCCCTGCAGCCATGAGCAGAGTTGCAGGGAATCAGTGGAGGAAGGTGGGCACTGCCCCTGCGTGGTTGTCTGGGTAGAGTGCTTCGAGGTCAGCCTGCCTGCTTTCCTGCCACCACTTCACAACACAGAGCTTCCACCAGGAAGCCCCTGACAGATGTAGAGCGGGGCACAACCACACATATGCACCACCTCCACCTGCCCCTCTTCAGCGGTTCCACGAGCAAGGCAAACCTATGGGAGCCAGGACAGCATGCCTGAGAAAACCCACCATATCCCAGGCTGCCAAGAGTGGAGCAGCAGCATGCATGAAAGAGAGCAAAGAGCCCTCACATGCTGCTGGGTTCTGAGCTGATCACACGGCTTTATTTTGGGTGTATAAATCAGATTCTTGGATGTTTTAAAATTGGATTTTCGGGTTGGGTGCAGTGGCTCATGCCTATAATCCCAGCACACTGGGAGGCCAAGGTGGGAGAACTGCTTGAGCCCAGGAGTTGCAGACCAGCCTGGGCAACACAGCAAGACCTCATCTCTATAAAAAAACAAAAAATTAGCTTTTCTTTCTCTCACAGTTCCTTGCACACTTCCTTTCCAACTTGGGCCCAGCAGAACGACGCTTGAAAAGAAGGGTGGCGAGAAGGGCCATTCTGCCATCAATGAGGTGATGACCCAAGAATACACCATCAGCATTCACAAGCGCACCCACGGAGCGGGCTTCAACAAGTGTGCCCCTCGGGCACTCAGATCTGAATATTTGCCATGAAGGAGACGGGGACTCCAGATGTACACACTGAAACCAGGCACAACGAAGTGATCTGGGCCACAGAATAAGGCATGTACAGAACTGCATCTGTGGGCAGCTGTCCAGAAAATGTAGTGAGAATGGAGACTCTCCAACGAGCTCTGTGCTTGGTGACCCATGTGCCTGCCACCACTCTCAAAATGTGGGTAAAGCCGGGCACAGGGGCTCATGCCTGTAACCCCAGCACTTAGGAAGAGGAGACAAGAGAACTGTCTGAGTCCAGGGGCTTGAGACCATCCTGGGTTACATGGTAAGACCTCATCTCTACAATAAATTAAAAAATTAGCCAGACATGGTGGCTTTTGCAGCTGGTCCTGCAGCACCTCCACACATCTGCCTCTAAAAAAGAAAAAAAAAGCCACAAGACTATAAAAAAATTCCTAACAGTGCACGAAAAATGATTACTAATAGACTAGAGCCCAAGTACAGTGGCACACACCTGTAATCCCAGCTGTTTGATAGGCTGAACTGAGAAGATTGACTGAGCCCAGGAGTTCAAGGACACAGTGAGTTATGATCCTGCCTGTGAATGGCCACTGCACTTCAGCTTTGGGCAACAGAGTGAGATTCATCATTTGAAAATAAAGAAATAGCCGGGCTTGGTGGCTCAGCCTGTAATCCCGCGCCTTTGGGAGGCTGAGGTGAGTGGATTGCCCGAGCCCATGGGTTCGAGACCCGCCTGGGCAGCGAGACCTCATCTCTACAATAAATCAAAAAATCAGCCGGGTGTGGTAGCGCATGCCTGTAATTCCGGCTACTCGGAAGGTTGAGGCGGAAGGATCGCCAGAGCCCAGCAGGTCGAGGCTGCGGTGGCCGGGAGTGGCCATTGCACTCCAGTCTGGGCGACAGAGTGAGACTCCAACTCAAAAAAAAAAAAAAAAAGAAAGAAATAAAGTTAAAATAAAAGATTAGATTAAGAATGAAACAGGCAGTGGCTCATGCCTGTAATCTCAGCACTTGGGAAGTAGAGGTGAGAGGACTGCCTGAGTCCACAGGTTCAAGATCAGCCTAGGCAACATGGCAACACCTCGTATCTACAATAAATAAAAAAAATTAGCCGGGCATGGCGATGCATGCCTGTAGTTCTAGCTACTTGGAAAGCTGAGGCAGAAGGATTGCCTGAGCCTAGCAGGTTGAGGTTACGGTGGCCATGATTGTGCCAGTGCACTCCAGCCTGGGTGACAGAGTGAGACTCCAACTCAAAAAAAAAAAAAAGAATGAAACAGAAAATGCTAATTGATATTTGATGTTTGTACTTTGCAGTATGCTATCTATTTATTTTTGAGTTAGGGTCTCGCTCTGTTGCCCAGGCTGGAGTACAGTGGTGCAATCATAGCTCACTGATTGGGCACGGTAGCTCAGCCTATAATCCTAGCACTTTGGGAGGCCAAGGCAAGAGGGTTGCCTGAGCCCAGGGGTTCCAGACCAGCCTGGGCAACTTGGAGAGACCTCATCTCTACAATAAGTCAAAAAATAAGCAGGGCATTGTAGCACATGCCTGTAGTTCCAGCTACTTGGAAAGCTGAGGTGGAAGGATCGCCTAAACCCAGCAGTTCAAGGCTGCAGTGTCCGTGAGCACACCTGAGCGACAGAGTAAGACTTGAACTCAAGAAAAAAAAATCATAGCTCACTGTACACTCCAACTCCTGGGCTCCAGTGATCCTCCCACTTAAGCCTCCTAAGTAGCTGGGTATGCGCCACCATGCCCAGCTAAGGTTTTTTTAAAAACAAATTTGTAGACAGGGTCTCACTAAGTTGCCCAGGTTGATCTTGAACTCCTGGACTCAAGTGATCCTCCTGCCTCAGTCTCCCTAAGTGCTGGGATTACAGACATGAGCCACCACACCTGCCCCTTTGTAGTATTTAAATTGAGCATCTGAAACTGGAATACCTAGCTAGTGTTAAAGGGAAAGGCAACAATTCCCAATAGGCTCTTCCTGTTGTGAGGCTTTCCCCAGAATGCATAGGCTAAACTGGGCCCTGCTGGATGGGGCTGGAAGCACCTAACCCACATTCTCACAGTGAGACATGTAAGGGTGCTGGCCACGGGGAGGTCTGCTCGCCATGCCACACAGGCAGGCACTCCCCCTGGTGATGTCCTTTGAGGCAGTTGCAATTTCTTGGTGTGTTACTCCTGGGGGGAGGGGGGAGAAGTTCCCACCAAGTTTGCAGAAAGAGACAGAAAGCAAAGAGGAATGTCTAGGTCTTGCTGTCACCAGAAAAAGCTTTCCATACACCAGGTAGCTGTGTGGGGGTGCTGCAGGATCCAGCTGCCCAGGCCCTCTCGCAAAGGCTGCCGGGACAGAGATTCATGTTTCTTCTCCCAAGGATAAGGTCACAGAACATGCCTGTGCCAGAGACACCCACCTCATCCATGGCATGAGTTTGGGGACAGAAAAGAGGAGTTGCGATGCCCCTGGTGAGGAGCGCCTGGCGGCAATGCTGAGCCCAGGGTTCCACTCCTGGTAGGGTGGGTGGGACCTGAGACTTGCTTCTGACTGATAGGATACAGTCAAGGTGATGAGTGTCCTCTCTGTGACTACAATCCAGGAGACAGGGACTTGTTTTTACCGGCATCACAAGTAAATCATCCTAAGAGAGGCCCATATGGCCAGGAACTGGGGTGGCCAACACCAACAGCCCACAGGGGCTCAGCTTGGAAGGGAGCCTTTCTCAGTTGAGCCTCAGATGAGACACAGCCTCAGCCAACATGGTATGCAGCCTGTGAGAGACCCTGGTGGGTCCCACTAAGCCACGGCCAGATTCCTGACCCTCCACAAGAAACTGACCTACTAAATGTCACACTGTTTTACTCCACTTAGTTTATTTTAATTTCTTACACTGCAAAAAGATAACTAAAACAAGCAGCATCTAACAGAAAAGCACACACACACCCCTCTATCCAGTCACTGAACCTACAGCAATCTACCAAAACAAAGCAACGAAAAGGATTTTTCTTTTTCTGAGTTGGAGTCTCACAGGCTGGAGTGCAGTGGCACGCTCATGGCCACTGCAGCCTCAGCCTACAGGGCTCAGGCGATTCTTCTGTCTCAGCTTTCCAAGTAGCTGGAACTACAGGCACGTGCCACCATGTCCGGCTAATTTTTTGATTTACTGTAGAGATAAGGTCTTGCTAAGTTGCCCAGGCTGGTCTCGAACCCACGGGCCCGGCAATCCTCTCACCTCGGCCTCCCAAAGTGCTGGGATTATAGGCGTGAGCCACCATGGCTGGTCTGAAAAGGATTTTTCAAAAGGTGTGGTCAGTAGAGTAATGGCCCCCACAGATGTCCACATCCTAACCCCTGGAACTCATGGACATGTTACTTTATAGGGTTAAAGGGACTCTGCAGATGGGATTAAGGTGTGAATCTCGAGATGAAAGATTATCCTGGATTATCTGGGTGGGCCCAATTAATTACTCAAGTCCTTAAAAGCCTTTGTCTGCAGTGGCCGGGAGCAGCCACTGCACTCCAGTCTGGGTGACAGAGTGAGACTCCAACTCAAAAAAAAAAAAAGCCTTTGTCAGCTGAGTTAAAGATGAGATAGGGGAGAGTCAAAGCATATAGGGACTTGACCCACCATCACTGACTCTGCCGAGGGAACAAGGACCCTGAGCGATAAATGCAGGCAACCTCTAGATGCTGGGAAAGGCCTCAACTTACAGCCAGCAGGGGTATGGTAGTCCTACAACCAGAAGGAAATGAATTTTGCAAGCAACCCAACAAGCAAGTACATGGATCCTCCTCTGGAGCCTGCAAAAGCCATGTCCCTGCCAGAATGGTGACTTTAGCCCAGGGAAACAACATTGGACTGAGCACCCACAGAACTGCTATAAAGTGACACGTTACAGCAGCAGCAGGAAGGGCTAGAAAGGAGTAAAAGTAAAAAAAGGCTACTGAGCCGGGCTGGGTAATCCCGCACTTTGAGAGGCTGAGGTGAGTGGATTGCCTGAGTCCGCGGGTTCGAGACCCGCCTGGGCAACTTGGCGAGACCTCATCTCTACAATAAGTCAAAAATTAGCCGGGCGTGGTAGCGCGCCCCTATGGTTCCAGCTACTCGGAAGGCTGAGGCGGAAGGATCGCCGGAGCCCAGCAGGTCAAGGCTGTGGTGCCCGGGAGCGGCCATTGCACTCCAGTCTGAGTGACAGATTGAGATTCCAACTCAAAAAAAAAAAAAAAAAAGGCGACTGATTGCACTTTATAAATTATAAATAAACCATATACAAACTTAAAATCCACCCACCGGGGGATGGTTAAGTAACAGAGGGTCACTCAGCTATGGCTGTTATAAAGCAACAGGCATTCACCCAGCATGGCCAACACGAAAACAGGACTTGGGGCAAAGGGAGCTCTCATCCTCCTGGTGGGACAGATACTATCTCCTGCTCTGGGAGACTATTTGACAGCATCCACTAAGGCTGAGCATGTGCATGCCCTGCAACCCAGAACGTCCTCGCTGCAGTATGGCCCAACAGGGACATGCACTTATGCTCACCAGAACATGTATGAGGATTTTCACAGAAGCACTGTTCAGAATAACCCAAGCATGGAAACGACCTGAATGTCTGTCTATAGAGAGCACTGCCACGCTTACACACAGAAAGTCACACAGCAGAGAAGGAAGGAGCTGCCACCACACATATGCACGTGATGAATCTCACACAGACATGTGGAAGGAAAGAAGCAGACACCGGAGTCCACACTGGGTGACTTCAGATAGATTAAAAAAACCCTGCAAATTAAGACAGTCTACAGCAATACGAAGACCAGTGGCTGCCAGGCCCTGGAGCAGGGAGTGAGTGGTCTACAGCAAATGTGAGGACTGCAGGCAGTGATGGTTTCTCAGGTGTGCAATCTGCTGGCACTCACTGAATTGCAAATTTTATTTTTTATTATTATTATTTTGTTTTTTGAGTTGGAGTCTCACTCTGTCGCCCAGACTGGAGTGCAGTGGCTGCTCCCGGCTACCACAG
>NW_007076276.1:22351-23722 GCF_000164805.1 Carlito syrichta
ACTGCACTCCAGTCTGGGCGACAGAGTGAGACTCCAACTCAAAAAAAAAAAAAAGTGCTGAGCAAAAGAAACCAGCCACCAGAACATCGAGCATGCTTCAATTTATATGATGTTTTGGAGCAAGAAAAAAATAACCCATAGTGACAGAAGAAAGAGAGTGGTGGCTGGGGACTGATTTAATGGGTCTGAGAGGTCTTTCTGGGGTCGGAGGATGGAAATGTTCCGTATCTTGACTTAGCTGCTACTCAGGCATGTACATCTGTCAAACTCATAGGACTGTACACTCAAAATGGGTATATTTTATTATATGTAAATCATATTATCAACAAAATGGATGTCTAAAAAATTAAGCCCACAGACTATTGCTCTACTTTGAGTTTGGATTATTAGGTCTCTTTTAGAGATGAGGGGACTGCATGACCCTACAAGTCAGACCTCATCACTGATCAGAGCCAGATGTGAGGGCACTGGCTATCCCTGAAGAGACCCTGGGACCCACGTCAAGAGCACACAAGGCCTGCACTCCACACTCCCAGGAACTGCCACCAGCTCAACAAGCTATGCCGCACAGACGCTCTGTGAAACAAGCATGACCCATGTCTGCAAACGTGATCACTGGGAAACTGGTGCCTGGAGGAGGACAGAAAAGAAAGGAGAAGTTACCTAACAAATTTCAAAAATGTCTTTCTACACCAGAAGACACTCTAGGGCACTCTGTGGACTAGTTTCCTGTGAAGTTAGAGCTTTTACTTAATGTCTTAAAAACCCACACCAAACCAAAAGGCTTTTACTGTCTATAAAAAACAAGCAGACCCAGCATAGAAAACTTGGCAACATACAGAACATTCAAAAGTTTTTAAAAAACACAGCCTGTAATGCCAGCTACCCAGGAAGCTATACAGGAGGATTGCTTGAACCTGCAAGTTCAAGGCTGCAGGGAGCTGTGGTAGTGCTACTGGGCAACAAGAGTGCAACCCTGAGTCTGAAACAAACAAACCCCACAATACTCTTAACACCAAAACTCAGAGATGACCACTGTTAATGTTATGTATTTTCCACGTTACATACATCTACATACTATATAGTTAACATTCACTTTTTTCACATAACAAGATACCAGAGATGTCGCCAGTTCATTGACTATTCATTAAATGTTCCCCCAAATCGGCAATTTTAAAGGCCACAGATCTCTATGCACTGTCTATGCACTGTCGGGCCCTTGGGCTGTTTCATTTAATTTAACAAAAGCCTTGATTATCTCTAGTTGTAACTCCTACCCTTTCCTAGGATAGCCTCCTAATTACTCAGTCAAAAGGGAAATATACATATATATATATATATATATATATATATATATATATATATATATTT
>NW_007076276.1:23898-25693 GCF_000164805.1 Carlito syrichta
CCCAGGTTGGAGTGCAGTGGCACACTCACAGCCACCATAGCCTCGACCTGCTGGGCTCAGACAATCCTTCCACTTCAGCCTTCCAAGTGGCTGGAACTACAGGCGCGCACCACCACACCTGGGTAATTTTTAAATTTTTATTGTAGAGACGAGGTCTCGCCAAGTTGTCCAGGTTAGTCTTGAACCCCCTGACTCAGGCAATCTTCTCACCTCCGCCTCCCAAAAGTGCTGGGATGACAGGTGTGAGCCACTGCGCCTGGCTAAAAGGGAAGACTTTTTAAGACTCTGGTTAGATACTGCTGAGTCTCTCAGAGCACACCAGCATACACTCCTACTATGCACACACCTGAGTACTGAGCATTACCAGATCTTAGGATTAAACATCTTTCTGCGTGTCTTCCATTAGAATCTCCGCTCTAAGCACTGTAATGTGGTCCTGGCCAACTGACTTAAATTGAGGAAACACTCCCAATAAATGATCAAATTGTTATTGTTACACAACGGGCTGCTGCAGGGGCCCCACCCAGGTCCCACACCAGGAAGCAGACATAATCTCTGACCTGTCTCTATGTGGCCCTGGTTCTTGAAAATGGCTTGTGAGTCGGGCTTGGTGGCTCAGCCTCTAATCCCAGCGCTTTGGGAGGCTGAGGTGAGTGGACTGCCTGGGCAACTTGGCGAGACCTCATCTCTACAATAAAATCAAAAATTAGCCGGGAGCGGCCACTGCACTCCAGTATGGTGACAGAGTGAGACTCCAACTCAAAAAAAAAAAAAAAAAGGAACGACTTGTGAATACTTTTGTTACTGAGCAGGTAAACCTTTTGCCTATCATATTTGTGGCAATAAATACGCCTCTAACAGAAAGACTGGTCAAATACATTTTTTCCCATTTTTGCATTTTAATTCAGAAAGGACTGACATTTGCTGTTCTTTTTTATTTTTTTTTTTGAGTCAGAGTCTTACTCTGTCACCCAGGCTGGAGTGCAGTGACACGCTCATGGCCACCTCAGCATCGACCTGCTGGGCTCAGGCGATCCTTCTGCCTCAGCCTTCCAAGTAGCCGGAACTACAGGCATGCACTACCACACCCGACTAATTTTTGATTTATTGTAGAGACGAGGTCTCATCAAGTTGCTGGGGCTGGTCTCGAACCTGCGGGCTCAGGCAATCCACTCGCCTCTGCCTCCCAACGTGCTGGGATTATAGGCTGAGCCACCATGCTCAGCTACTTTTCTTTTTTTAAACTTTATCATAAGAGATGGGCTCTTTGCTCTGTTACCCAGGCTGAAGTACAGTGCATGATCATAGCTTATTGCAGCCTCAAACTCCTGAGTTCAAGGGATCCTCCTACCTCAGCCTCCCAAGTAGCCGAGACTATAGGCACGTGCAACCACACCCAGCTATTTTTTTTTTTTTTTAATTTTTTGTTGAGACAGAGTCTTGCTATGTTGCCCAGGCTGATCTTAAACTCCTGGCCTCAAGCAATCCTTCTCCTCAGCTTCCCAAAGTGCTAGGATGACAGGTGTAAGCCACTGTGTCCAGCCAACATCTACTTTTCAGAGTAAGCTGATATTTCGTGATACAGCCTTGATTGCATGCATAACACACAAAAAAAATCAGTTTTTGATACTAGGATTTTTTTTTTTTTTTTGAGTTGGAGTCTCACTCTGTCGCCCAGACTGGAGTGCAGTGGCCGCTCCCGGCCACCGCAGCCTCGACCTGCTGGGCTCTGGCAATCCTCCCACCTCAGCCTTCCAAGTAGCTGGAATTACAGGCACGCGCTACCACACCCAGC
>NW_007076276.1:26239-27719 GCF_000164805.1 Carlito syrichta
AAAAAAAAAAAAAAAAAAGAAAAATACAAGCATATCCTCCCTAAGAGGATCAGAAACCAAAAACTCCCGACAGCTACGGCACTCACCAAGGAGACAATATTCATGTGGTATAGAAGCCAGAAAACCAGCGCTCAGAGTTTCGGAAACCCCAGTCGTCCCTCGGGAAGCCTGAGTGTTCTCAGCACCACCAACTCCACCTGACAAAGAGTGCTGGATGGGAAAGCTGACGCCCTGACCACAAACACCCATCCTTGTGCCTGAACAACCTAGCCTTGAGGCCTCCACCACAGGGAGCACTTTCCACTGCCAGACCCTCTCCAACCCCTGGTTGATGCCATGGAATACCTGCAGGGACCTGGAGTGAGCACATAAGTCTTTCTAAGACAGGCCCTTGTGAGTCTCAGATATCCACACAACCAGGCAGGCCCCCAAGCTTTTCACAGCATTGGCCCCACATCAGTGAGCTTGTCATAGGATGTGTGGCAACGCACCACAGCCTGACAAAGGAGACAGAGACGGAAGGAGGGTCCTGCCACCCCAGCTCGCAGCTGTGTACCCACGGCTGGAGTAATGGAGCTGGCCAGTGGAGCTGAGTTGACCTCAGAAGCACAAGTCAATGTCTCAGGAAAACACAGGGTCCCACCCTGCGAGCCCCAGTCCTGCCTGTGCTTTTCTGAATATGCTCAAACATGCATGAACATGCACACCATCAGCATCCCAGAGGTGCTCGGTTTCCCTGATCTGGACTCCAGGAAGACACACCACCACTGCAAAAGCAACGGGACCGGCTTATCACCTCTGGGACAAGCACTGGCAAGTACCAGTCCCAGTGGTGGCAGCTGGGGACAGGTCTTACATGCAAGGCCTGCCAACACCCCAGTGGGTCTCTCCAGCCTAAAAACAGACCCAGGGTTTCTCCTCCCCTGCCTTCTGCCACATCTCCTTCAGGCTGAGGCTGGACTTCGGGAGGTGGCCCGGAGTTGCCACCCACTGCTGGAGCTGGACTAGGAGGAAGGGGGTCCAGGTAGCCCAACACCCCTGACAAGTCCTCTGGAGGATGGGAGACACCTCCTCAACACTCTCAGCAGCCTAGAGGCAAGCAATTCAGCACACAACAAATGCTCAGAGTAGTCAGACAGGCTTGACAAGAGCCCAAGAAGCAAAGCAAGCAGAGGTGCAGAGAGAAGATGGGTGGAGCAGGATGCATCAGGGAAGACAAGCCTGCAGAAGCCCAGAAGGGGCCCAGAGAGGCTGGATGCTGCCTCACTGGGCAGTCCATTTGGAACCAGTGGAGACTGAGATCCTCTAAGGAAACGCCTATTCAGCCTGTGATTGAGTCCACCACAGAGGGGATGGCGACCACACTGTTAACTACATTTCAACGTTTAAACACCTACATTAAGAAGCACACTCAGCTGGTCTCGATGGCTCAGCCTGTAATCCCGCGCCTTGGGAGGCTGAGGTGAGTGGATTGCCTGAG
>NW_007076276.1:28418-29709 GCF_000164805.1 Carlito syrichta
CTCGGAAGGCTGAGGCGGAAGGATCGCCGGAGCCCAGCAGGTCAAGGCTGCGGTGGCCGGGAGCGGCCACTGCACTCCAGTCTGGCAGCACAGTGAGACTCCAACTCAAAAAAATAAAAAACAAAAAATAAAAAATAAAAAAAAGAGAGTGAGGCATGCTCAGGCAAGTGCTAGTGATGCAATCTACGCCAAGCACTCCAGCCCAATACCTGGAGTAAGAAGGAATGATAACAGCATCATCACCAAAGCCCTTTCTTCCAGCGCAAGTAAATACTACGATCTCTTGAGCACTAAATAAACACCAAGGAATGGCCTAGAAGACGCACGCCATCACTCGTGTGCTGGCATCAGGGTCATGAGACCACTCAGCAGTACCTACCACAGAAGTGTCACAGGCTCTGCTGCCGGGACCCCACAGAACCCTGGCCACCAAGACACCTTCACCACAGATGCTCCCTCAGGGCCATCCTCCAGCTCCCCAACAGCCCTTTCTTCATACACCTCCCAAGGTCTGTCATCACTGGGCTGGGAGGGCGGGCGTGGGCTGGGACCAAGCTCCTCTGACTTGACCCTGCCATGGGAGGCCTCCTCCTGCAAGGCTACCCGCAGGCGGGGTGTGGTGGCCTGTGCCTGCAGTCCCAGCACTTGGGGAGGCTGAGGCAGGAGGATGGCTTGCAGCCAGGAGTTCAAGGCTGCCGTGAGCTGTCATCATGCCACCGAATTCCAGTCTGGGCAACAAAGCAAGACCCTGTCTCAAAAAAAAAAGCCCAGAAGGCTATGGGCCACGCTCCAGCCTCTGACTATGCTGCCAGTATCTAAACAGGCCCCTAGTGCCAAGCCGAAGGCAAGCTCCGACAACTGCCTTCCGGCCTTGGGCCTCCGTCTGAGTTGAGAATGCGGGAGAGGATCAGACTGCACACGCCACAGGCCCGCTCCCCCGGAGGCCTGCTCTTAACTGCGGATGGCATCACGCTCCTGTCACAGCCCCGCGCTGGCAGGAGGTGACAACTCAGACTGCGCGCCGGCGGGGAGGCGGGCGGGAGGCGGGCAGGGAAGCATGGAGGACAGGGAGGGAGGCAGGCAGGCGGGCAGGCCTCTCAGTCAACCATTGTCGCCGCCGCGCCGCCGCCGCAGGCCTCACCGTTGCTGTAGGCGTACGGGGACTCGGACGCGCCGTCCTGCAGGCTCTCCAGGATCTCGCCCTTGCCCACGTCGCTGTCGCCCACCAGCAGGAACTTGAGCAGATAGTCGTAGCTCTTCACCGGGCTGCCCTGGGAGCCCATCCTCGCGC
>NW_007076276.1:30310-31928 GCF_000164805.1 Carlito syrichta
CCGCCCCGCCCCCGCACGGCCCACCAGGCGCCGCGAAGCCCCTGTCTCCCCGCCCCGCCTCCTCGCTGTCGCCATAGGTCGCCCCCCACCTTTCTTAGCTCGGTCACTGGCCCGTCCGCCCGCCCGTCACGGCCGCCCCGCCCTCACACCCCCAGCCGGCGCCGCGTAGCCTCTGTCGCCCCACCGCCCCGTCGCCGTCCCGCCCTGCCTGCTCACCGTTGCCATAGGTCGCCCGCTACCCTTCTTAGCTCGGTTACTGGCTGCGCCGCCCATCCGTCTCTGCCGCCCGGCCCCACGTGGGCCACACGGCGCCGCGGAGCCCCTGTGGCCCGGCCCCATCACCGCCCCGCCCTGCCTACTCGCCGTCGCCATAGGTCGCCCGCCACCCTTCTTAGCTCGGTCACTGGCCCGTCCACCCGTCAGTTGTGGCCGCCCTGCCCTTACCGTTTCCCACACAACGTTGCGGAGACTTCGGATGCTCCCGCCTCATCGCTGTCGCTATTGGCCACTCGCCTCTGGCTTTCCCGGAACCATTGGTCCGACTACGCGTCCGTCAGGAAACTACCGCCCTTGCCGCCTCTTCCCGCAAAACATCCCGGAGCTACTGGACACCCCGCCCGCTTGTCCACACGCCTCTGTCCACGCCCGCCCCCTCTCTGTCACCATTGGCCACCGCTGCCGAGCCACTGGGCCGACCGCACGTCGATCACGACGGCGCTCATCCTGCTCCTTCGTCCTCCCCCTGCCCCGCCCCTTCCTACACACTTGCCAATCAGGAGCTTGCAAACTTGCATTGTTTGCACACGCCCCCTTCTCTCCGCGGACCGGGGGCCGGACAGTGGCGGCCTCGGACTGTGGCGACGTGGCTGAGGCCGGGAGGTCCGACGTCCCCGGCAAGCCGCGTCGGCTGCCTTCGCAGAAACCCCGAGGGAGCGGCGTGGGGTCTCGGGTTCGCCCTTATCCGGGCGGGGCGGCCACTCGGCGCGGCGAGGGGCGGGACTTCCGCCCGGGGCGGGGCGGGGGGCCCGCCGCTGCCGAGGCGGGTTGTGCGGGCCTTTCCCGGCGTGGGCCGGCTGCCGAGCTGACGTCACGGGCGGAGGGCGGACCCGAAGTCCCGGCAGCACCCCGGTGCGGTCCCGCGGAGTGCGACTCGGGGCTCACGGCCTGAGACCGCGCGCGGCGGACCACACCTGTCTCTCGAGCGCCCGCAGGGTCTACGCGTGAATGGGCCCCGAGAACGCCCGCGTCCACTCTCCAAGCATGTGCTGGCGAGCCCGTGGTGCCTGGGGTGGGGGCGGCAGGGTGTTTTCGGGGAGCGAGGCTCCTTAAGAAGGTGCCCAGCTTTGCGACGACGGTCCCCCGAAGTAACCGAGACCGCTGAAGTGGACACTCATAGTGGGCGGAGGGGGTTAGGGTCGCCTGTCATCCCCAGCACTCCGGGAGGCCGAGGCGAGAGAATGACCTGAGCCCACGGTTGGAGACCAGCCTGAGCCACGTGATGAGACCTCGGCTCTACAACATAGCTCAGCCTGTAATCCCGCGCCTTTGGGAGGCTGAAGTGAGTGGATTGCCTGAGCCCGCAAGTTCGAGACCCGCCTGGGCAGGCGAGACCTCATCT
>NW_007076276.1:32143-51109 GCF_000164805.1 Carlito syrichta
AAAAAAAAAAAAAAAAATCAGCCAAGTGTGGTGGTTCCCGCCTGTGGTTCCAGCTACTCAAGAGGCCGAGGTGGGAGGGCCCCCTGAGCCCAGATGTCAGGGCTGCGGTGGCCGAGAGCATGTCACTACCCTCCAGCCTGGGTGACACAGTGAGACTCCAAGTCAAAAAAAAGAAAGGGATGTTGTTCTATATATAAAATGTCTCAACAAAGCTATTAAAATAAGTATTGCTGACCAGGCTCGGCGGCTCAGCCTGTAATCCCAGCACTTTGGGAGGACGAGGTGAGTGGATTGCCTGAGCCTGTGGCTTGGAGATCAACCGGGGCAGCTTGGTGAGACCTCGTCTCTACAATAAATCAAAAATTTGCCGGGCATGGTAGCATGCACCTGTAGTTCCGGCTACTTGGAAGGCTGAGGCAGAAGGGTCGCTGGAGCCCAGCAGGTTGACGCTGGGGTGGCAGTGAGTGTGCCCTTGCACTCCAGCCTAGGCAACAGAGGCAACTCAAAAATAAATAAATATTGCTTAGAATAACATAAATATGCTGTAAGATGTGAGTTACAAACGTAGTATGTTTTTTACCATTTCTAGAGCAGATGCTGAGTGCTGGGTGTGGCCACAGCCAGGCCAGGGCTCCCTGGAGAGCAGACTCTGACAAGCTGAGGGTGAGCCTGCAACCAGACTCCCAGCCACCCTGCAGGAGAGGAACAAGACTGGGCAAGAGTCATCCCTGAGGAGGTTACTGAACCCAGGCTGTCTCCAAGGGCAGGTGTTCACAGAAGGACCCCTGAATGGGCAGCCCTACCCCCAGTGACCTGCCGCCCACGCTGAGACATAGCCTTTTCTGAGCAACAGGTCATGCAGACCCATCGGCTGGGGTTGACACAGTGCTTGGGCAGCTTCTGAGGAACCATCCCTCCTGTGGTGAGCAGTGCCTGAGCCTCCCTCCCCCGCCTTCAGGAGGCGTCCTCCTGGCTAGGCATAGGCTGGGCAGGGGTCCCTGGGTCCAGGCAGCCAGAGGCACACTGCAGCCTCCAGGCAAGTCCACCCAGATCACTTGTAATCTACAAAGGAACCCCAAGGGTCCTGCCTGTGTCTTTGCTGAGGCCATGGCCTGCCCTCCAGTAGTAGCCATTTCCCAGAGACTGGGTTGGGCAGACATGGTCACCAACGGTTACAGAAAGGGCACACAATGCATACGGTATTGTTGTTTTTTGGGTTTTGTTTTTATTTTTCGTAGAGATGGGATCTTACTTTATTGCTTAGACTGGTCTTGAATGCCTGGTCTTGAGCAGTCCTCCTTCCTCAGCCTCCCAAAGCACTGGGATAATAGGCGTGGTCCCCCCCACACCCAGCCTAATAACACAATGTTTACAGACCAACAGCCTACTGGGCAGTCTTGGCCCTTGGCTGGTAGGGGCCAGGGGACTGAGCATTAACTGAGTCACAACCTGGCAACAAGCCAGGGAGGGCTTCTTCTGCCAAGAGGTCACTGTGCTTGGACTGGAGCCCAGCCCGCCTGACCCATGTTCCCACCCCCGCCACCGGCTGTGCCATCCCTAAGGTGCCTTTCTCCAGGGACTGGAAGCACCAAAGAAATAAGGTCCCCTCCACTCCAGAGGCTCTGGTGGTGAGGAGCTGTCTCCTGGCTTTCAGAGAACGTAGACCAAAAGCACTTTTCAGGGCCTGCCCAGAACCTACAGTGCCCCGTGACTGTAGGTCCCTGCTGCCTGACTCCACCTCCAGGGCAGGAGCAGGCCACCCCTCACTGTGGGGAGGGTTGGAGCCTGTGCTTTGGGTTCAGGAATGTATCACAGGGTGAGCTTCATGCCCTCTGGCCTCTCACCTCCCAGCCCCAGTGTAGAAAGACCCCCACAGGAACTCAGGTGGGTCAGAGGCAGCAGGTCCGTCAAGGGACGAAGGGGCAGAGGCAGAGGAGGTGCTATGCCCTGGCATCCAGGGGCCTTGTGGGCGCAGAAGCTGGCTTCCCACTCAGTTGCATGCGCTCCCACAAAGATCAGCAGTGCTAAGCCAGGCCCGGGCCTGGGAACCAAGGAAGGGACAGAGCACTACCCTGCGGCTGAGGGATCTTCACCAAGGGCGAAGCAGCCAGTAGGAGTGTGGGCCAAACCTCTGCTCCTCTACTTGCTGGTTGAGGGTGATTCTGGGCCCATCCTGGAGGCCTGAGCAGCATCTGGCAAAGGACCCTGACAGCCCTCCCCTGTGGTGTCCACACCCACTGGCCTTGGGTGAGATCCAGGGCCAGGCCTCCAGTCTGAGCCTCCATCCAAGGGAAGGGGTGGAGGAGCAAAGGGAGAGGTCTGAGTGTCTGCCCCTCACCTCAGAGATAGCCCGCCATCCTCCTGCTGCATCCAAAGCCCTGCTAAGAGTATGGGTGGTGATCTGCTGTGGTAGACGGACCTTGGCCCCCAGAGCCCTATGCCCAGGAAGCTCGGGGGCACCTACAAAAGGTTCAGTTACTTACAGCCCCCCAGCCTGCTGCCAGGAAGAGGCCCACTAACATCCCACAAGTGGACAGAACCAGAAAACTCAGTGGAAGATGAAACTGGTGGGTGAGAGAGTAACGGGGAAAGGTAGTCCACAGAGCCTCAAGGTTTTCTGGGCAACTTACTTGTGGATTCCAAGGGAAAGGGGCTTTGCATTGGAAAACCTGGCAGACAGGACTTTGACCTAGTGATAGAGTCAGCACCGTCAGGATGGATGGGTGGGCACCACATGCCTTCCAGGTGATGCCCTGACAGGGACACAATGGGCTGTGCTGCCACCACCACAAGTTGCACCTCACTGGGAGAGTCAGCAGCAAACCCAAACAGGGATACCCCGAGATACCAGCTCTGTCTCTAAAGCACCAGCGTGGGGAACAGCGCAGTGGTGAGACTCGGGGAACTGGCCTGTGCCATGTGGCCCCAGGCCAGTGTTGGCCTAGCAAGGCCCTGCAAGAGGTGCCACGAAATACAGGGGCACAGACAGGAGCACTGCATCTGTGTTACAGTCCAGTTCTGGTTACCATACTGTGGCTATGTATATCACATCCTCATCCCTGCAAAATGCACACTGAAACGGGTGAACTCAGGGGTACCCAACTCCCAAATGGCTCAGAAAAAATTGAGTAAGAATAAGAAAAGGCAGCTGGGCTTGGTGGCTCAGCCTGTAATCCCACGCTTTGGGAGGCCGAGGTGAGTGAATTGCCTGACCCCGCAGGTTCGAGACCTGCCTGGGCAACTTGGTGAGACCTCATCTCTACAACAAATAAAAATTAGCCGGGCATGGTAGCGTGCGCCTGTAGTTCCAGCTACTTGGAAGGCTGAGGCGGAAGGATCGCCAGAGCCCAGCAGGTTGAGGCTGCGGTGGCCGGGAGCGTGCCACTGCACTCCAGTCTGGGCGACAGAGTGAGACTCAAACTCAAAAAAGAAAAGGCAAATACGGCACAATGTTAATCCTGGGAGACTGGGTGAAGGGCGCTGGGACAGACCAGTGGTGCTCTTGCAGCTTCTTCAGTTTGAAATTGCCTTGAGGCTGGGCTCGGTGGCTCAGCCTGTAATCCTAGCACTTTGGGAGGCCGAGGCATGTGGATTGCTTGAGCCTGTGGGTTCGAGACCAGCCCAGGCGACTTGGCGAGACCTCGTTGCTACAATAAATCAAAAATTCGACAGGCGTGGTAGGGCGTGCCTGTAGTTCCCACTACTTGGAAGTCTGTGGCAGAAGGATCACCAGAGGCCAGCAGGTTGACGCTTGGGTAGCCGTGAGTGTGTCACTGCACTCCAGCCTGGGCGACAGAGTGAGACTCCAACTCAAAAAAATAAAATAAATTGCCTTGAAATAAGTTTTCAAAAGCAGGAGGAGCCAGGCACAGTGTCTCAAGCCTGTAATTCCAGCACTTTGGGAGACTAAGCCCAAGGGTTTGAAACCAGCTTGGGCAACTCGGTGAGACCTCATCTCTACAATAAATTTAAAAATTAGCTGAACATGGTGGCATGATGTGCCTGTAGGTCCAGCTACTTGGAAGGCTGAGGTGGAAGAATTGCCTGAGCTCAGCAGATCAAGGCTGCTGTGGCCGTGAGTGTACCACTGCACTCCAACTTGGTCAATAGTGAGCCTCCTACTCAAAAAAAACAACAGGCCAGGCTCGGTGGCTCAGTCTGTGATCCCATCACTTTGGGAGGCCGAGGCAAATGGACTGCCTGAGCCTGTGGGTTTGAGACCAGCCCGGGAAACTTGGTGAGACCTTGTCTCTACAATAAAGCAAAAATTAGCTGGGCATGGTAGTGTGTGCCTGTAGTTCCAGTTACTTGGAAGGCTGAGGTGGAAGGATCGGCTGAGCCTAACAGGTTGATGCTAGGGTGGCTGTGAGTGTGCTACTACCCTCCAGCCTGGGCGATGGAGTGAGACTCCAACTCAAAAAACCAACAAAAAAAGCAGGAGCCAGCAAGGAGGGAAGTGGGGGCTTAGGCCCCATGGGCTCTGTGGCCTTCAGCAAGTCACCATCCCTCTGAGTGTCTAGAATGTGAAGTGCTGATGAAACAGTTCTCTGCTGGCGGCCCTGACTCTAAAAGGAGAATCGCCTACTTCTCAGGGTAGCCTAAGGGTCAACATATGGTTCTGGCCAGACCTGGTCTTGGAGAAGTTCCAGCATGAGGCTGTCCAGGTCAATGTGGAAGGCCCCTGGGGTGGGGCTGTCCCTGGGCAAGGGCTGTGTGAGTCCAGGGATGACAAAGGGCTGTGAGGACAGGAGAGGCCTGGAAGGTACAGGAGTGACTAGGGGGACCAGTGTTCCCTTGGCCAGTTTTAGTGCCAGGCCCGGCTGGCCCTCAGGGACAGACAGGCAGCCAGGTACCCAGCACGGAGTGACAGGTGCCAGGCGCGGCCTATGACATGGGCACCACAGAACAGTGGGCTGAGTCAAGTGGTAGGACCCTTGCCTGGTGGGAGCCCTGGAAGGGGAGAGGTGGGTCAGGCAGGCAGCTGGAGGGTGAGGGGGCAGGTGGGAGGGGTGGTAAATCCCAAAGTCATGCTCAGCAGATGGGCAGGTACAGTCCCTGTCAGCCAGGACCCATGAGGGGCCCTCAAGGATGCCCATAGGCTCAGGCCTGGGAACCGTGGCACTTCTCGGAGCTCCATTTCCCAGGCCCCTGGAGCTGCAGGACAAGGGTCAGTGCGGCCCAGGGACTGCTCTGCTCTGTGTGGAGTCCACACACTCATCTGCCCCCGGGACCTGTGCCCTTTCCCAGCACCTCCCACGCCAGAGGCCAGGCCACAGCCAAAGAGTGAATGACCAGGTCCATCTGCCCATGCCAGGACACCAGGGCCCAGGGCCTGTCCTGCACAGCAGACCCACTTCAGAGGGCCTTGAGCAGGAAACAGGCATGCAGCAAGACAAACCCAAGGGAAGCAGCCAGGGTCCCTCATGGAAGGCCTGCACCCCACTTGGACCCACTGCCCCCACGGCGATGGAAAACGCCAGCCTGTACTGTCAACATGAGGGAGGTTTTATTGTTGCAGCAGTGAGAGGCGGGGTCAGACCCGGTTCCTGCCAACACCCTCCTTGGGTGCCAAGAGGGGCTGTGGTGGGCAGTAGAGGACAGACCCAAGTGCTGAGATGGCCGGGTTTGCCACCTCTCCTGCCCACAGCAGACATTCCTATACCAGCCATATCTGCAGGCTTTCCCCCGGGACTGGACACCCACACCCAGACCGTGACAGGTAGATCTGGCCTGAATGCCAAGGCCATCTCCCCAGGCTACTCACACCCACTGGCTGCAGAAGTGTCTACAAGGAGGGCATCCTCCTGAGAGAAGCCCGTGTAGGGAGATGGACAACTTGACCAGGACAACTTGACCAGGCAGGAATGGGGGTGGCTGTGCGGGCACTCAGCCTCCAGCAAGGTAGCTCCTAGGACATGTGGGCAGCATCCAGCAAAGGGACGCCCACAGCCTGCTGGTGGCCACCGCAAAGCAGTCTCTTAAGCAGCATCAGCAGATGACCATTGGCTCAGGGCATGGGGGCCCCTGCCCCTGCCCCTGGGGCTGGGAGAGAGGTGGAACTGCTTCAGTCTTCTAGATGGGGGCACCATCTGCTGATGCAGCCAGGAGTCTGGGACCCTGGAGTGCATCCTGCGAGGGGCCCTCCACCCCACCTGCCAGGGTGGAGCCACTGGGGAATGGCCAGAAAGACCCACCAGCATTGGAAACTTCGGTGGTCTGAGTGCAGAGAGTGGGGGTGGATGGCCTTCCTGGTCACTGCTCAGATCTGGCTAACAGTGTGGTGATCACAGCAGATGGGAGGCATGTCCCAAGGCAGGTGGTGCTGGTGATAGAGCACACCACCCAGCCTGGCTGGTCACCCCTGCATCCTGCTCACCCCCACGACCAGGCCCAGAGGATGATGGTCAGACAGGATCCATCCACAGTGCGGAATGTGCACTGCCCCTGTAAGCAGTCCACACCACCCCAGAGAGCACAGGGCTGATCGTGGCCATGCCGTGGTGCTGAGCGAGTCAGTGGCTTCAGTCCTGCTTGTCCTTCAGTCCTGCTTGTCCCCCCTCTGCCTCCAGGGGTAGATGAGCTCCCCAAAGAACAGCTTGCGGCACAGGGAGCCCCAGGAGTGCTTGGGGTGGCAGCCACAACTGGGGAGGCGGTAGGTGTGCAGCACACAGCTGTAGGGCAGGGGGTTGATCTGGAAGGACAAGGGCAGTGGTCAGTGGGGTGGCCAGAGCACTCCAGCCTGGTCTGCAGAAAGCACTGGAGGCGGGCATTCTGCACCCGGTCGGCCCTCTGCAGGGTCCCTGGGCTGGGCCACTACAGGGCGGGGCCAGCTCTGTCCCAGACATTCCCTGCCTGTGGTACGAGCCCAGCATTCAGAAGGCAGGTGGGCACACCACTCGGGAGGTAGCATGCAGGATGCAGGGCAGACAGCACCATGTGCCCCTGAGCTCATGTTCACTGCCCCCTCGGGCTCTGGGCAGGCTGGAGCAAGTGAGGCCATATGGGGGCTGTATTCCCCCATAGGGCTGCCTTGAGCAGAAGCCAACTCCTCAAGCCACGCTATGTGGACACACCCCAGCCCAGGACTCTCTAAGTCCATTCTGTTCTACCCAGAACTCAAGCCAAGGGCCCAAGGGCAGCCCCAGGCAGCCAAGGGCATCTGTGACACAGGACGGGGGGACCCTATTTGTGCACCAGGCCTCAACCATGACAACCATGCCAGACTACGACAGAGCCCCTCAGGCCCTGGGGATGGTTCCACGCATATTCAGTTGCACTGCCCAGGGACCTAGCAGGGACGTCCCCTGTGGGCATGGCCTTTGGCTCCACCAGGCCCTCCTGCCTGTACCTTGCTCCAGGCTGGCAGGGTGCACCCAGACCCCACATGCGCTGGCCCCAATGTCCCAGAATGTGGCAGCAGCATAGGAGGATGGGGGTTCTGGGTCACAGGAGTGGCCTCACCTGCATCAGGAGGCGGAGGGGCCTGCCAGTCTCGTGTTCCAGGACGCAGAACTTCACGCCAGCTGCAAGAAAGCAGGGCACTCAGGAGGGAGGGTGCAGCTCCACAGTCCCGCCCCCTCTGCACATTCACAGACACCAGCAGAGCAGAGCTCCTCCATGAAAAAGCTCCATCCTCTCTGAGTGGTGCCTGGGTGCATACACTCTCCCTGCCGCCACACCCTTGCCACCTCTTCCAAGCTAGCCACGGGCTGATATCCAAGCCTCTTAAGTCACTGAAAGACAGAAGCCGAGTGTCCAGCAAGCAGGGAAGAACTGCTGGTAGCAGGTGGGCACAGGCTGTGCTGTTACTTGGGACTCAGAATTCCTGTTGGAGTGGACAGGGCACTTGTGGATGGTGGCCACCCTGCTGGCATCCTAATGTCCTCCAACTTCTGAGCACCTGACAGACTTGGTGACCAACCATGACCCTGGCCTGCAGCTGACTCCCAAGCCTAGGGAATCCCAAGGCAGAAGGCTCTTGAAAGAGAAGAGCTCAAGACCAACTGATAAAGAGGCCCTGAGGCAAACTCAGGGAGGCAGAGGAGGCTACATCTGTGGACTTTCACGAGAGGCTGAAACAAACAGCCGTGCTCTGGCCTGAGCCGCAAATGGTGGGGGAGGGTGCTGGGTGCCCCGTTGCTAGAGGGCCTGCTCTCCACTGCCTGGTTCCTCTCATTCTGAAATGAACAGAGGTGAGGCCAAGGGAGCATGGACAGTGCTGCAGGGCCTGGTCTGGGGTCGCCTGGAGGTTGGTGGGGAAAGTGGCTTGGAAAGATGTTCCTAGAAGGGGATCTATGGGCATCCAGCAGGTGGATGGAGGCCATGGGGGTTGTGGAGTCTGGGATAAAAGGATGCCTGGCCTCAAGGAGGCCAACCTAGGCTCAACATTGACAGGACACACATGTCCACATCCTCCATGTTAGCTGGGAGCAGGCACCACGGGTGCAGCCTGAGTGCCCAGCCATACCATCCCTTGCTCCAGACACAGGGCTGCTGGGGCATACTGCCCAGCTTGGAGGCCACATCCACAGGTGCTGGACAGTGGCTATGCTAAGAAATCCTCAAGTGCCCCCCCGACACGTCAAAGCCCCGGAAACAGATGGGCTGACTCAGGACCCCGAGGCAGTGGGGACAGTCTCCCCTCAGGGATAGGAGGCCATCTTCCCTGCCACTCACCTGTGCACACCACCACTCCAGGCAGGAGGCCAGCGGCCAGTGCAGCCTGTGCTTTCTGCAGGGCCCATGGGTGCTCCCCCCCGGCACCCTGCCAGCTGCCAAACATGCTACACTCACCTGCCAGCCTGTAGGGCCGGCAGAGCCGAAGTCCGAGCGAGTACAGCGGCAGGGAGTTGATGAGGTCCACAAGCAGGTGGAGCAGGCCCTGCACGGCGACTACCAGGAGCCGGAGCTGAGGCAGAGGGACACTCAGGACCCATCTGGCGGGCCTGCCTGTGCGTGGAACAGTCCCGCAGGGACCTAGGCCCTAATGAAAGGTGACCAGGGACTCCAGGGCTCTGGGAAGAGCATGGATTCCACTTGGAGGCAGGCATGGGGCCCAAGGGCCCAGGAAGCGAAGCAAGGGAGGCAGAGCAGTCGGCTCTCCCACCAGTCAGACCCACACACAGCGGGGACGGAGGCCTAAAGAGTACTAGGGGAGGCCTCTTCTGTGACCTAGCCCACCAAAGGTACTGCCCCCACGCACGAGCTGTGTGTTCCACAGCAGTGAGGGTCCCCCATAGGCCAATGCACAATGCCTGGAGGGTCCAGAACAGCTCTGCCAGCGTGGCCTTCATGGTAGGTGGCCTACGCCACGGCTACCTGGCTCACAGGCAGAGTTGCAGTGACCACTCCAAGCACCGTGGGTAAGGCCTCCCGACTGCAGGTTCAGCTTACCAGGGTGAACACCAGGTAGTAGAGGGCCGTGGTGGGCAGGAGGAAGAGCAGGATAGTGAAGAGCAGGGTTCCGATGAACAGCTGTGGGGTAAGGGGCAGCACAGTGGCATCAGCAAGGCTCCTGGCGCCTGGGTGGCTTGGCACTGTGCCCACCACCCATTCCACCACACCCTACAACTGCAGCTGAGACTCTGGCTCCCTGAGGTGACAGCCTGTCTGACAGCTTTCCCAGTATGGGAAGGGTTGTGTCCACAGGTCCTGTGGACTTGGTGGCTTGTGGAGGAGATGGGTGGGGCCCGGACCAGCCAGTAGCCACACACAGGATCACAAAAAGATGCCCTGGATGGCAGCACCCAGGGGCTGTCAGGTATAAGCAAGCAAATAGAATGACCAGAGTCAGTCTCCGCGCCTGGGTCACTTCCAGGCCCTGTGCCCAGGCCACCTCCAGGGCCCTGTGTATGGGAGAGAGGGCAGAGTCCATCTCCCCCGTGAGAGGGTCTGCACTGAGGGTCCCACACACCCTCCCACTGCAGAGCCCGCGCCCCTTCCCCGGACCCACAGGGTGGAAGCTGCAGGACAGGAGCAGGCTGCCCCCTGTAGAGCCCAAGCAGCTGCACCAGCCAAGCCAAAAGGCAGGACTGAGGCCGGGGGTAGTCAGCCACATGTCCGTGCTGGGTGCTCCCCCAGCCACAGCCCTGCCCCATACCTGGTCCAGGTCATAGGAGCAGGAATCCACCCGCTGGCGCAGAACATTCCACTTCTTCCCCCGGAATAGACGCCAGAGCGAGGACAGGCCGTAGATCTTCAGGCAGTATAGCCTGCAGGATGCAGCTGTCAGAGCGGCCCACCTGTCCAGCCCCCTCACCTGTCCTGCACCAGAGCCTGCCACATGCCCACACCTTAGGCGCAGCACATACCCACCTAGCTCCGTAGACATAGAAGCAGTAGATGTGGAAGGTGAGGAGGGCGATGATGTCCGATAGGAGGGACAGGGCGACCGTCAGGCCCAGGCAGGCCGAGAGGCCCACATGCCACAGGATGTGCTCGATGAAGGGAGACATGAGGTGGATGTAGCCTGGCAGGATGGGTCAGCCTGAGGGGGTGCCCAGGGTGGTCCTGGGACCCCAACTCCTCACTGAGGATGGGGCCTGAGGCTCTGGAAACCACTGTGCAGACTACACTGCTGGCCCCGACCCTCAGCCAGGGCAGCCAGCCCAGCACAGCAGGCCTCATGCCTGGGACACCAGGAGGGCAGGTGGTGGGGGCCCTGTGTGGCCCTGGGAGCCCCTCCCACCCACAGGAACTCACTGATCCAGAGGTGGATGTGGTACAGGAAGAAGCGGCCCAGCACCTGGTCCAGTGCACGGTTCATCTTGAGCCCAGCAGGCACACCCATCAGCCACTGCAGCAAATGCTGGAGCTCCTCAGCCACGTGCTACAGGACATGGGCACAATAAGGTGGCATGGCTGGCCTGGGCCATGGTTTCCCAAGCAGTGGCAATGTTTCCCAAACTTGTGGCTACCATCCTTCTTCACAGCTGGCTCCCGGAAGGAGGAAGCTGGTCTGCAGCCCTCTCCCAGCAGGCCTGGCAACATAGCCTGAGAGGCTGATGGTCTGCCTGTGGCCCAGGTGGGCATCTGCTTCCACATGAAAGCATCCTTCTCCCATCATGCCCCTTGGGCCACTGGACTCACAGCAGCCCTCAGTCCCAGAAAGTTGGACATAGCTGAGGCTGGACAGACCCTAGCTGCGCAAAGCCCTGCAGGAAGCCTGTGGTTGGCACAGTCCTCTCTGCACACACCCTGCCCACCAGCCACTACCAAAGAGGTTCCAGCCTGCTCCAGGACAGCCTAAGTGGAGCAAGATAGTGTCAAGCCCATCAGAGCCTGGCCATAGGCGTGAGGGTTGGAAGGCAGTGTCCTCCAGAGCAAAGGCATCATCAAGTGAGGTCACCAGCACCCAGGAGAACAGCCAGAAGCTGGGTCCTGGCTGCCCAGGAAGAAAGCCAGCGTCCGGGCTGTGCTGGACACTGGACAAGCTCTGAGGGACCCTCAGCCTTGACACTAGCGTGACACTCTGCCCCCCACCTGCCCTGTGCTAAGGCCTCAGCTGCCTCAGGACTGTCAAGAAGAACAGAACATTCTTTATAAATAGAGCTTATTTAATATTTAAAGGATAAGAGCTTGGCAGCAGGAAGAGACTTTCACTTTTTAATTAAATATTTATAGTTCTGAGCAATTTTGCGAAAGGGAGGTCTAGGACGCCCATCAGGAGACAGTGTGGAGGACCTGAGGTGAGGCAGCCCCTCCCCAGTCCCTGTTCCTCCTTCCTCCTGGGCCAGGCCTTCCCAATCCCCATGTGCGACTGCCCCACAGAGTTCCAGCCAGGCCACAAGCAGGTCAGATGCTTGCCTGAGGCTTGGACACTGAAGGCAGGCAGAGGCTGAGTCCACAAGGACTACCCAGCCAGTCTCAGGAGTCCCCACAGAGGCCCCAAGGCGGGCTGGAGGGCCAGGGACCACTCTAAGCAGGAAGACAAGTTCCAAAGGTGAGGAGAAGCTGAAAGGTTGGAGATAGCGTGGAAGCATGGCAAGGTGGCAGAAGAGGAGGGAGAGGCACACCCAGGTCCAGAAAAATGCAGAGGAAGGCGGGAGCACTGGAGACACGCTGTGCCTCTGCCCCTCAGCATGGGAGGTACAGATTCAACCCTGGGAGTGTGGGACCCACTCAGGGGTGGGAGGTCGGAGATCAGCCACATACGGACAGCACTAGACACAGGTCAGGCCTCTGTGAGACTGACTCTGCAGAGGGCCCTGAGAGCCGAAAGAGCAGAACTGACCACATAGTGGAGACACATGACATGGGGTCTGCAGTGAGAGCTGGGCACCACCAAAAAGCTTCAGCACAGTGGCTCCCAGACACAGCCCCCTTTGGAAAGCAAGGTGGGCACCTGGCAGCCCTACATAGCCTTGGACAGTGCTCCAAGGCAGGGAGGGCTCCCACCCCACGGGCCACGTCTCATGTGTGTGAAAGGGAAGAGTGAGTCCAGGGAGGAAGACCTCTGGCTGCTGAGAGGACACATGGGCCCAGGAAAGGCCTCCCTGCAGGAAGCTGGGCTCCACTCCAATCGCTCACATCGGCCACAGGGATGAGGGCGTCGGCCAGCTGCCCAATCCGGTTCTTCCCGTGGAGCCAGGACAGAAGTGCCAGGCCGAGGGCCACGTCAAGCAGCACGGAGACCAGCGTGTTGGCCTTCCTGGAAGAGGTGCAGCCAGACTGATGTGAGGGAAGCCAGGGCCACAGAGGAGGCCAGACTGGAGAGGTCAGCATGGCCAGCCTGGGGCAGAGTCAGGGAGGGGTGGGGCTGCCTCACCTCATCAGCTGGGTGGGGCTCTCAGCCTTCTGTGGGCTGAAGACCAGTGTCAGGTGCCCCAGCCGACACCGGAGCTGTTCACACGTGGAGAGCTTGCTGCCAAGGAAGGACAGGGGCCACATCCTGAACACCCTGCAGAGGAGCAGACCAGACCGAGACTGTGGTTCCTGTGTTTCTTGGGTGAACGTCCCTCCCATGCGGGGGGAGAGCTGGGCTCAGCCCAGGGACCTGGTGGCCCCAGACACCAATGACAGCCACACTCCTGAACTCAGCAGGGCATAAAGGTGACAGGAAGGTCTGGGAGGTGGCCCAGCAAGGAGGGACCAGGCAGGCAGCCAGCCTCATAGCACTAATCTCACTGCGCACATGATGAACATGGAGCCTGACCCCACACAACGCTAACCCAAGCACGCTCAGCCCCCAGCAGACTCCTAGCCGGGTGTCATGACAGGGCCCACAAGTGAGGACTGGCCTCCTGCCTGCCCAAGCCTTGCCCTGCCTGCGGTGGCCCAGGAGTTGGCAAGGGTCTCCTAGACCAGCATGGCTTTCCCACAAGACTGGACTTCTCACAAGGTAAAGCATGCCCTGAAATGCTTCTGCAGACTTCCCTGAGCAGAGCGGGCAGTTTGTCAGCCGAGGCAGCACGTGTCTGATTGCAGCTGGCTGCCTTCAGAGCCTCGCTGGAGGCAGGCAGACTCTGAAGGACACACAGAAAGACAGAGTTGCCCACGAACCATGAGAGTCTCAGGAGGAGGGCTTCACCCCATAGGCTAAAAGGTCTCATCTTCAACGGAGTGGCTGTGACCCACTTCCAAGCCGGAACCCCACTCAACAGACTCTCCTCAATGCTGACCAGGCAGAAGGCAGCAGAAGGTGGCCTCAGCGGGTGCTCCACCTGCACCAGCGTCTCTCCAAGGCTGCAGACCGGTCCTGCATGGCCCCAGGCAATGCCCCTGGAGCCACTCTGGGGAAGGCACATGACCATGAGGGTGGAGGAGCCTCGGCCCTTCAGGGACAGCAGGCAACCCTCAAGGGTGTCACAAGCCCATAACCACCAGCCCGGCCCTCGCCTCTGGTTCACTGACAGTGTGCAACAGCAACTGATCTCTTTTTGAAGCTGATAAAAGCCAAGGACCTTCCCATCAAAGCTGCACCTGAACTCTGACCCAAACTTCACCTGATTAGGCCCAAGGCTGCTGTCTCAGAACTTTAAAAGTCAGCCTCAAGTCAAGCTCCCTGTAGCTCCCATGCCCTAGGCCACTGTCTACACGGAGCTGCTGGAGACCATTGTCTCAGGTCAGTGTCCAAATGTCCCCAGAACCCCTGGTGAGCACGCAAGGCCCACCCCAAACCTTATAGTGCAAATCCCAGGCTGTGAGGTGACCCCCACCTGATACCCACAGGGTGCCACCACCCAGGAAATGTCTGTCTTTCTGTGGCCCAAGAGTCCTCTGTTCATTAGCCTGACCACCAGGTCTGCCCAGTGTGCCCAGGGCCCTCAGCCAGGCGCAGTCCAGGTGACTCTGGAGAGAAGTCCAGCCTGCTGGGTGGCAAGACTGGGGCCACAGGGAAGCAGGTAAGTGAGCCCAGTGCCATCAGGTGGCACAAAACTCCTGGGGCAGCAGCATCCTGGGTCTGTGCTCACCATCTGATTTATCTTCCAGGGGCCTGGGCCATCTGAGATTCAACCCATTCCCTACTTGGTGGGCGCCACACAATCCGTGAGACAGCCAGAGAATCTGGCTCTACCCCAGAAGTGAGGGACACAGAACCGCAGCCCCTACTGGGACATCCTCTGAGGCCAGGACGAGGGCCAGGGCAGCACAAGCCCCAGAAAGGGCCCATCTGGGCCTCTATGACCCCACAGACCACAGGACAGGCCCAGGGGCCCAACCATCTGCCACACACTCCCAGCCCCAGAGGCACCTACCGGCAGGTGCTGGCAGCCGAGATCAGTGACAACAGGCCAGCCAGTAGCAGGCACACAGGCCCTGAGGCCCACTTGGCCAGCTCCACAAGGATGCTGGCCTCCACGCCTTCTGATTGCCAGTGGCTCAGCCGCACAGGGCCCTCATCGAAGCAGTCGCTGCGGAAGAGCACCTCACTGCGCGCCACTGTGTCGAAGACAGCAGCCAGGCCGCTGGCACTGGCTGTGGCATCCCCAGCCTGGTGGTCAGGCAGGACTGCGGGCGGGTGCAGCTGGGACAACAGCACCTTGCGTTGGTCGTAGAAGATGAGCATGACCTGGTCTTCCCTGGGGGTGTCAGGGACTGCGGGTGCCTGCAGGCGGGTGACCTTGCAGCTCCAGAGTATACCGCCCCTCTCCCGACACAGCTGCAGCCAGGGTTCATGGGGGAAGATGGCCCCCAGACCTTCCAGGAAGGGGCCCAGGCTCTCGTTGGGCTCCTGCCATCCATGGCACCAGGTGCCCAGCACGGCCACGCCTACCTGGCTGGCCTGCTGCACCTGTGCCAAGAGCTCCTTGACATGGATGGGCATGAAGGGGAAGTGCAGCACAGCCAGGACCACAGCGCTGTTCTGCTCTGGGACCCAGCGTCCCACCAGCAGGCCGCTGTCCGCCGAGGCGCAGCACGTGGGGAAGAAGGCCTTGAGCACCATGCCGGGGGCCCTGGAGGGAAAGGAGAGGCAGGGCTTAGCATTCCTGCTGCCAGCCCAGATGGTTGTGGTGTACGGCGGCACAGACAGCATCACAGGGCACAGGCTGGGCCATTCCACTTTGAGTTTGGTCGTAGGGGTTGGTGGGTGCCCCTGGGTGCCCATCTCCCACGGGCCATGCTCCTCCCCCACGGGCCATGCTCCTCCAGGGGCCAGCCAGAGCACCCAGGCACTCGGGTCACCCCAGGAGGTAGCGAAACTCAACCCATGGCAGGTCATGGCAGGTCACCTCCTTCTCCCATCCAGACAGGCAGACTGGAACAGGCCAAGGTTACACACACCCGCTCAATGCCACCTACCAGGGGTATGTGGGGCTGAACATGAGGTTTTCCATTTTCGTTTCTAATGAAACTGATTAGGGAGATTTTTTTTTTTTTTTTTTGAGTTGGAGTCTCACTCTATCACCCAGACTGGAGTGCAGTGGCCGCTCCCAGCCACCGCAGTCTCGACCCGCTGGGCTCCAGTGATCCTTCTGCCTCAACCTTCCAAGTAGCTGGAACTACAGGCGCGCGCTACCATGCCCGGCTAATTTTTTTGATTTATTGTAGAGATGAGGTCTCGCCAAGTTGCCCAGGTGGGTCTCGAACCTGCGGGCTCAGGCAGTCCACTCACCTCGGCCTCCCAAAGCGCGGGATTACAGGCTGAGCTGCTGAGCCCGGCTAGGGAGATCTTTAAATATGTGGCACATGGAAAAATACGCACTCTTGTTAACAATACGAATTAAAACTTTAGGGAACCATGATTTACTTAAGTTGCAAGAATCAAGATGGAAAAGGAAAACAAAGAGCTGTGGGCTGAAGAAGCCCCTGTGTGTGCGTGGCAGGCAGCTGCCCCAGAAGGTCCCTGGGCTGCAGGAGTTTCCCTCTCAAGGCAGGATGAACGCCCACGAGGCATGGCATTCAGGAGATGGGCGTGGCTGGCCTGAGGCCTGCCTGCACCCCAGCCCTCCACCTGCCACTGCACCTGGGCAGTGCCCATCTTCCCAAGATCCTGACAGCCACCCCGGTGGGCTCCTGATAGTGGTGTTTCCTCCCACCATGCAGCTATCTAGAAATGGGATGGGGGCTCGGTGGCTCAGCCTGTTATCCTGCACCTTGGGAGGCCGAGGTGAGTGGATTGCCTGAGTCTGTGGGTTCGAGACCCGCCTAGGCAACTTGGCAAGAGCTCATCTCTACAATAAATCAAAAATTAGCTGGGTGTGGTAGCGCGTGCCTGTAGTTCCAGCTACTTGGAAGGCTGAGGCGGAAGGATCGCCAGAGCCTAGCAGGTCGAGGCTGCAGTGGCCAGTCTGGGCGACAGAGTGAGACTCCAACTCAAAAACAACAACAACAACAACAAAAAACAGAAATGGGGTGGGGGAAGCTCACTGCCCTCGAGACACAGAGGGTCCCCGTCACGTGCTCCCAGGCAGAGGGGATACCGGCTCTCCTAGCTTCTCGCTACCTCCATGTGGCCTTTGAACAGGAAGACAGGACCCCCCCCCAAGCAACTGCGATTCCTAGTTCTGTGGGGCCCTGGCCTCCTTCAGAAGTGGGCCAGCCAGGACTGTGGTCTCCCATCAGACACCCCTGTGAGTGGGCTGCCTGCTGGGCAGGCTTTCTGTCCCACCTGGCCCTCCCGACAGGGCCTGTAGACCTCCCCAGCACAGGGGTGCTGGGATAATTGGCAAGGCCTGGGGCCCACATTTGCTTCCTCAGACACTGATGGCCCCATCTCCATCTCATCTACACAAAGGATGGGGCAGACCTCCTAAGCAAAGACCTACCCTCAGAGCCCACACCTTAGTGAGTGATGTCCACCTTGGACTGAGTGTGGGCCTGTAAGGTTCCAGTGCCCACCAAGCCCTCTTGAGCCCTTAGATTTAAGGGAACAGAGAAGAACACACACATCAGGGTGGTGTGACACAGGAAGTCCTCTCCTGAGGGCTGGGGGCTTCACACAGACACACATGCCCAGGGCTTAAGAGGCCCCTGGTGCAACTGCTCTCCTCCACACAGAAGCCCCGACCCAGGCCAAACACTCTTACAGTCAGCGTGGGAAAGGGTCAACTGTGGGTTTTAGCTGAAAAGGATCCTTCTGGGTCAGGCTGCAGGGCCCCCAAATGCCCATTCCCCCAGTGACAAGGGAGGGCAGGCAATGGGTGGATGCTGCCAGGAGAAAGCTCAAAACCCAATGCTCATCCCCAGCCAAATCCCTGTGGCCAGCATCAAAGGCCAACTTCTCTTCCTGGACCTTCTGCAGAGGGCACTGACAGGACACCAGGGGCATTGTGGGGACAGAGCAATTCTGCCTGTGACCACCCAGCACAGTCTGAACCTCGTTGGCTACAGCCAGTCAGGACACACCAGTTCAGCCAAAGGACACCATCACACCCAGCCAGGGGCACCTCATACAGGAACCAAGGGAAACTGCCCACAGCTGTTGTAGGAAAAGAAACACCGGGTCCAATGCAAACAGGTGCCTTGTGGGAGCTGGTTACAGCGTGTGCCCACTTTGGGTAAATTCATCCTCATACACTCACAAGCCGTGAACTTTCTTTGTATGTATTATGCTTCATCTACAAAGTCCACCTTTAAAAACAAAAAACAGCTCCTTGTGTCTGAGGAAAGAGGTTGGAGGGCAGAAGCTGTTCTTGTCCGTGGGTAGGGAGAGAGAACTCCACAAATGATGGGGCAAGCCCCCGCCCACACCCACCTCAGCCTCTGGGAGGGACAGAAACACAAAGGAGGGAGCTCGCTTGCCGGGCTGCAGGGATCAGACAGCCAGAAGAAGATGAAAGGGCAGGCGATCGATGGCAGAGGAGGTGCGAGTGGAAAAAGCGGGTGGAAGCTTGGGCAACGTGAGGATCTTTAAAGGCTGCGATGAAAAAACCCACACACAAGGGCGCCGGGCTAGAGAAGCCTCCTGTGCTAAGAAGCAGCCCGTGTTCCCCAGTGAAACAAGCCCATCCCTTAGCAGTCCGGCTCAAAGGTCTCAGGGACACCCCTCCCCAACCCGAAGTAGAAGTCAACCTTACTGCGGTGGACCTTCCCTGTCCTGGGCGTGAACTGACTTGGAGGAAGCCCAGGAGGACTAGCCCGCCCGCCCTCGGCCTTTGTGAAGCATCCAGGCTCCATTCCTCAAGGCTCGCCAGCACATCGTTTAAAAACCAAACACAAGTCCAGGCTGGGTACCACAGTGAGACCCCGTCTCAAAGCCAGCAATGAACTTTCCTTCTCCGGTCAACAGTGCTCTTCCCTCCCATCTTGGAAGATTGTGTGGTTGTCTTTCGCCCTTCACCGCAATCGGGGACAATCGTTGAGGCCCTCGCCTGTGCCATGGACACGGAAGCCCTTCCCGAGGGCCCACAGCGGCCGGAGCGGGTCGGAAGGCACAAGCCCGGCTCCTGGGAGGGGCGCCCACGGCCCAGCCTGCACCCGCGGGGTCTGGGCGCCGCCTCTTGTCCCGGGGAGGCGGCTCAGCTGCGGAGGAGACGGAGGCGGGGAGCCGCGAGAGCCGCCGCCGGGCGCCCCTCGACCTCCTGC
>NW_007076276.1:51319-60117 GCF_000164805.1 Carlito syrichta
CGCAGGCCCAAGCCCCGCCGCGGTCGCGCCGTGGGACCCGAGCCCCATTTCCGCCGGCTCTGCGTTACCGCGCGACGGTCCGGCCCCCAAAGGCGCCCGGGCTGCCCGCCGGCCCCACCCGAGCGCTCCGCGCGCAACGTGCCCCGCGCGCCGCGTCCTGCCCTCGCCCCAGCTGACTGCCTCCCCGAGCTCCGATTTCCTACCTGAGGTGCCGAGAGGAACGGCTTTTGGCTGGCCTGGGCCCACCCTGCCCCCACTCTCCCTGGATGGAAGGATCCCCGGGCTGGCGCCCTCCTGCTGCTCTCTGCGGTGGGGCTGCCTCGCGTCCCCTCTAGGGCCAGCTGTGCAGAAGTTGAGCTGATTGTCAGGACTGCCTCCCGGGCGTCCCCAGAAAGTAATACCCCAACAACAGCAGCAGCTCACATTTATTAAGCACCTATCACACCCGCTCCCTGACATTGGCAAATTCAACTCCACTGCCCATAGGAGCTGGACATATTAAGGGGACGCGTCAGGGGTGATGGCTCCAACCATAGACCCCATGTCCGGTGATGGGAGCACTGCCTCACCACTGGCAGGGACAGGACCAGATACCGGCCCCTCCCAGATCCCTCCCCCATGAAGACGCCTCCCTGGGCCCTGGGCTCGCTGAGTCTCCTTCCAGGCCTCATTTTCCCACTTGTAAACTGGGAGGAAGGGGCTAGATCCATGGCTTTTCTCGCCTTTTAATAGCAGCAGGAGGCCGGGCTCGGTGGCTGAGCCTGTAATCCCAGCACTTTGGGAGGCTGAGGTGAGTGGATTGCCTGAGCCCAGGGGTTTGAGACCCGCCTGGGCAACTTGGAGCGACCTCGTCTCTACAATAAGTCAAAAAATTAGCCAGGCGTGGTATCGCACACACATAGTTCCGGCTACTTGGAAGGCTGAGGCGGAAGGATCACCGGAGTCCAGCAGGGCGAGGCTGCGGTGGCCAGGAGCGGCCACTGCACTCCAGTCTGGGCGACAGAGAGAAACTCCAACTCCAAATAAATAAATAAATAAAAACAGGAGTCCATCCTCTAGGAAGGCTCTCCTAGACTCTCCCAGCATGGTTGCCCTATGAGCCAGGAGCTGTTTGGTCCCGTTGCAGAAGAGGAAAGGAAGGCTCAGCCTTCATTCATGGGGAAGTGGAAGAGAGAGGCTGAGACTCCAACCCAGTCAGATGATCCCCAGGCCACCTCCAGGCTGCCCCTCCACTCTGCCTCCTCCTTACCTCCACTGGGCCCAGAGAAGCTGCTAGAGGCTCAAAATTGTGAGTGCCTCTGAGGCTGGGGGACACTGAGAGGCCACACCCCAGCCCCAGGCCACCCAGCCCAGCCAAGCCCAGCTCAGCCACACCCTCCCTGCCTGCCTGTTTCTGATTAGGAAGCTGGGTTGGGGCACCTGGAGGGAGATACTACCTGACTACAAAGTGGTAACTGACCTGATGCCCAAATATCTTGAGGCTTTAGCTGCCAGCCCCAAAGCTCAGGCCTCCTGGGACCAGAGTCACAGCCTGAGTGGACATGGGGCACATGAGTGCAGAGGCCAGCGTCACTGAACGGGGACATGAGGAGCAGGGAGAGGCCCAGCTCAGAGGCTGTGCACCATGTAGAGTGCAGGGGTGTCCCAGGAGGCACTGAGGCATGACTGCAAGTGAAGTGGGATTCCTCACAGGAGGAGGACAGGAGGCCAGCCCAGGACCCAACTCAGGAGGTGCTGGGGTCAGGAAGGTGTGACCAGCAGCCCTAGAGGCCTCATTTGCCCTGAACATTCTGCCCGAGGTGGTCCAAAGGCCTTGGGGCTGGCCCCAGCCACAGCAAGGGGACTGCTGCCACGGAAGGTGCCAGTCAGGCCAGATCCTCAAAGCCCTGGTACACCCTGATGGCGCCGTCCTGGGCATCTGCCACCAGGAGCTGGCCCTGGGTGTACAGGCCATGACCAAGGGCTGCTGTAGCCCCTCTGACACCAGGCAGATGGGTGGCCCAGCCCAGGGAAACAGAGTCACCAGGCGTCTCTGTTCATCTGCCACAATGACATTGCCCTCCGAGTTGGAGCACAAGCCAGCTGGGGTGCCGAAGGTGTGCCCCATCAAGCCCCCCAGGCACCTCAGGGGCTGGTGAGCACTGTCAAACAGCAGCACATCCCCAGATTCCTCACTCACAGAGTCCCCATCAGGACCCAGACCCACTCATCAGGGGCCCTCCAGACCCGGCATGGAGGCTGGGGCCAGAGACTCCCAGGTAGGGCCCAGCATGAAGCTATGCACAACCCCAGGTATGTAGTCTGTCACCAGGATTGGGCATCCACCACTAGCCCCTTGGGGAACATGAGGGTGCCCACAGTTACCCAGCGGCCCTAGGGATTCCAGACGGTGTGCTGGAGGGCGTGGACGGCCCCATGGACAAGGTCGCTGACCACCACAAGCCCAGAAACTGTCACAGTCAAGTCCTTAGGACCGAAGGCTCCAACCGCCAGCAGGGTGCACCCCTCCAGGTCCAGCACATGAACACAGGGTGCAACTCTGGCCATCAGGAAGAGCAGGCCATCTCAAGAGCAGTGCAGGCCCTGGGGCCCCACTCTAGCCCCTGCAGGCGCCAGAATCCACCCCAGCAGCTGGGGTTGCTGGTAGTGAGTGGGGTCTCCAGACATGTCCAGTGTGAAATACAAGCCCTTGGGGAGGCCCTGAAGGTCACGGAGGCAGGATGGGAGGCCGGGGACAGGCAGGCTGAGTCACCATCTCAGCTTCTTGGCAGCTGGGCCAAGTCTGGGCTGCAAGAGAGAATAAGGCCCACTGATTGGATCCTCCTGGCTCCCTTCCTCCCATTTCACAGATGAGGAACCTGAGGCTCGGGATGAAGGCTGAGCTGGATTCTGGCTCCTCCGCCCTGAGTGCTTATCTGGTCTCCACAGCTGCCTGATGTCTATGTACCTGAAACGCCAGTCTGGGAGCCATATGACCCATGGAGCTGCTGTAGGTTTTGCTCTGAGCCCAAATGAGCTCACAGATATTGCAGTGTCCGAGGTGGGAGCCGGGGGATGACAGACAAGCAGCATTTCCCAAGCCCATCAGCCCATGGAGCCCCTTCCTTCTTGGGGGTCTGTGCCCCTGGGGAGGCTTCTGCTCCCAGAGGGTAAGGCGGGTTCTTTCTAGGGCTCTCCTCCTGCACCCACCCAGAGAGGCCAGGCTTCAAGGGGTCTCTCAGCTGGGGCAGGCCTCACCCTGCTCTGGGACTGGGCGCTGCAGCTTCTGTTGTTGGAAACCAGCACCTGAGGGAAGGGAAGAGCCAGGGACCCAGCTGGCCATGAGGGGGAGGAGCAGTCTCAGCCACGTCTGAGCACATGCCCTGGGACTCACCAGTGCTCTCCATTCCTGCCCTGGGGCCTCTACATGGGCCACGCCCTCTCCTGGACAGGACTCCACTGCCCAGCATGGCTGATGGCGCACAGCCCATCCTCCCCTCTCCCGGGAGGCCCACGGCACTCCACAACCAGCCGGTTTCTCAGGTTATGTCCCAGGCAGGCAGGAGGCAGCCCAGGCTGCCACTCCCAAGCAGGACCACGGGAGGGGACCTGTCTACCCAGGTCACCCACCAGCATCTGGGTGGGACATCTGTGAGGTCTGTCCTACCTCCCCTGTAGGTGAGGGGACGGGACGGTCCTGTCTCTGCACCTGTGAAACTGGCGATGTTGCCTCCAGGAGGACCCCTCTTGGCTCTGCTCACGGCCCCCCTGCAGCCCTCCAGGAAGGCCCCGGGCAGAAGGTACCCGGCTGGGACCTGTCCCCACAGCACCCCGCCCTGCACACCCAGAGGTGGGGTGGGTGGCTGATGCTATCGCTTCCCGGGTGCGGGTCATGGGGCAGCCACAGGTCCTGCTTGGACTGGCCCCAGCCCGGCCGGCCCAGCCACAGCTCGGGGAGCTGGGTGCAGACAGGAACCACTTCTCCTCAGAGTTCAGGGACCATTCCCAGTAGGGCACAGAGGGTGTGGCCAGCTCCCCAGGAAGAGAAGCGATTAGCGGTGGGGCCCCTACACCCCTCCCTGCCTGTCCCATCCCCGCCTGTGGGAAGGCCAAGTCAGGCCGCACCAGGAGGGAGCCAGCGAGCTGTGAAGGCCACCGATGGTATCGTGGCTGCAGGCACTGGCGGGGGCCCAGTGGAACTCACGCTGGGTGAACAGCCCTGAGCCACAGGCACTGGGGCCCGTTTAGCTACGGGGAAGCCGACATTAGCGCTGCCTTGCTGGTCTCGGGGGCTAGACATGCTCAGGTCCCTACCACCACCAGCACACAGAAGCATGACCCCCCCCAAGCTCCCCCTCCCTGCCAGCCCCTGCCTCTCCTTGCCCTGTTCCCCTGTTGGAATGCCCCTACCCCACCCCAGACCCTTGGAAGGGCTGGTCCACAGGAGGGGGGTCTGTGTCCAAAGGCAGAAGCCCGCGGGGAGGCCGGGGATGCTGCCACCCAGGACACCCGGGCCGGGACACTTCCTGGGGGTTGTCCAGGTGGGTCTGCTGGGGTCCCAAAGGAAGCAGGCACAGACAGGGTGTGTGAAGGCGATTTATATTTTAATGTCGACAACTGTGACCAATAAATAACCCGCATGGCCTCAGAGGCAAACCTGGCCATGCGGGTGGGGGTCTGTCCACATGCATGGTGAAGCCTGGGCCAGGGGGCTGGGGAGTGGGGCCAGAGTGGTGGAGAGGAGTGGGGTGAACATTGAGGGCAAAGGCGGACCCTGGCACAGCGGGTCAGACCTCAGCACCAGGGGAGCTCTGCAGGCCACGGGTGTCCTCGGGGGCCTGGGGGTGCCCAGCCCCGACACAGGAGCCCCAGCCACTGCCAGGAATGACAGGGTCCTCGGGGGCTGGGAGGGGGAGCCCCGGGGGCGGGACGCTGGAGTCGGCCTCACATTTGGTGGTGTGGCTGGAGAAGGGCTCGGGCACCGCGGGGCCCAGCGTGCCGTGGGGCTCAGGGGTTCCCCGGGCCAACACGGGACCCAGGTTCGGCTGCCCCCAGCCCCCCTCGGGCGTCTCCGGCCCCTTGGCAGGTGCCCGTTTGACGGAGAGGTCAAGGGGAGTGTCCGGGGGCCGCGCAGCCCGCTCCAGCGCCCTGTGGATAGTCAGCAGCTCCAGGCGAATTTTGCCCAGCTGTTCCCGCAAAGGCCGTGGGGCCAGGCCCCCGGCAGGCGCCAGCTGTCCCAGGCGCTGCTCCACCCTGGCGTAGTCACCAAGGGCCCGAGTCAGGTCCTCATCCACGTGTCCCGGGCTTCCTGGCGCTGGGCCCCGAGGCTGTGGTGGGAGGGGCACCCCGGGGGTCTTGGGGCCGCCCGGCTCCTTTTCCTCAGAACAGAGCATCACAGAGGAGGCAGCGGGCAGGCTGCAGGGGGAATCCGGTCAGGAGGCTGCACTGCCCCCAGTGCCCCAGCTCCTGCCCACTCCCCCACACCCTCTGTCACCCCAGAGCCCCAGGGAGAGGGACCGAGGTCCCAGACTGGAGCCGGGGACCCTAGAGGACAGGTGGTCTAGCTCTCTGGTCTAGTTCCCTTCTGTGGCCTGGAGCCAGGTCACAGCGACTGAGCTTGGGATGGAGCCCAGTGCCCGGCCCGGCCTGCCTCTGAGCCTCCGCCCAGAACTGAGTGCCCGGAACACCCACCTGCCCTGGGAGCAGGACTCCGCCAGGCTGGGGGGCGCCTTCCGGAGCTCCAGTCTGCTCCCCAGGGGCAGCCGCCTCTTGGAGTCACTCTGGGTGGCCCGTTCCAGCTCCCCCTCCTGCTCTGGGTCCCTGGGGGTGCCGCGGGGCCAAGCCAGCCCTGAAGCTGACACCTTCAGCAGACCAGGAGCCAAGGCCCCAGGGGGGACCTTTGGGGGCACGAGGGGCTTGGCAAGGGCAGCCTTGGCCGCTGGCAGCCCCAGAGTGTGCTCCAGGAGCAGCGGGTAATACAGTCGGGGGGCCAGCGCCGGGCGCTCGGGGGGCTGTGGGCCCGGGAAGGCTGCTGCTGGGGGCAGCAGAGGGCCGGCAGAGGCCAGGAAGGGCACGTGGGCTGCAGTGGCCAGCGAGGGCCCCAGGTAGGAGAAGAGGCCTGGGCTGAGCGGGTAGTTGACGCCCAGCAGAGACAGGTGCAGGCTCTGAGCCTCAGGGAACTCCCCCGGGGTGGGTGGTGGATAGCAGGGGGCACTGCCCTCAGGGCCTGCTGAGACCACATCCCCCATGGCCACGCCCCTTGGGCCCCCACCCAGCCCAGCCTTCCAAGACTCAGCCAGGAGCCCACTGGGAGCTGGACCCTTCCGGGAAACGCTCATGGCAGGGGGTGGTGGCCCAGGGGACCCCTCAGCCCCAGGCTTGGGGCCCCTACCACGGTGCAGGAAGAGACTGTCAGGGACAAGATCAGGCGTGGCTGTGTCTGACAGTGGCGCCCCTGGGGCTGGGCGGCCGGGGTCGGAGGAGTCCCCAGGACCATCAGGGGTGGGTGCACGGGGCCTGGGTGTGGCAGGGCGGCGGGCCCAGCCTGGGGAATCCAGCAGCAGCGAGAGGGAGTCCTTGCAGAGGCTGTACTTCATGTGGTTGTACAGGTGCGACTTCTCTAGGCAGGTGAAGGGGCACTGGAAGCACTTATAGTTGTAGGGCTTTCCCCAGGGCCGCGGGATGTAATGAGGCTTCTTGGGCTTCCGTGACCGTGCTCTGGCCCCTGTGCCCATGCGGCACGAGCCCACCTCTCGGGACATGGCGGCCTGCTACTGGGTGAGCCCGGGCACCATGGCCACCTACAGATGGGAAGCACAGTCAGAGCCAGGGCCCTGCTGACCAGTCCCCCCGCTCCATGTCAGGGGCTCTCCAGGCTCCGGGATGAGAGCCTGGGGTGCCCTGCCTCCCGCACCACTCACTCCCGACCTCTGGGGTCCAGTAGCCAGAACCAATACAACACACCCCTGAGGTCCAGCGCAGATCATCTGGTGTGAGGCACAGCCTGGACAGCATGCGGATCATACATGAAAAAACCATTCTCTGAAATTTGAGTGTGATGGTCATCCTGTATTCTTTGGGGGCCCCACACGAGCCCTAAGATTGATTTCAGGAATAATTCAGCCCGCAGCCATCTCCCCACTGCAGTGACTGAAGAAGCAAAGTATGGCCAGGGCGCCCACCAGGAAGATACCAGCGTCCAAGTCTGGCTTCCCCCAGAGAACTTGCCCTGCCGTGGAAACCAGAGAAGGCAGCTGAGCCAAGGAGCCAACAGAAGGCATGTGTGTCTGGACCATGCCACACGCGTGTGTGTGGTGTGTTGTATGTTTTGTGTGTTGTGTTTTGTGCATTGTGTGTACTGTGTTTGGTGAGTATTGCATGTGTTATTGTGTGTGTGTTGTATGTGTGGTGTGTGTTTTGTGCATTGTATGTGGTGTGTTGTACATGTGTGCTATTGTGTATTTGTGTGTTTTGTGCATTGTGTATATCGTGTGTACTGTGTGTGGTGAGTATTGTATGTGTGTTGCTATGTTTGTGTGTGTTGCATGTGTTATGTCTGTTGTGTGTGTGTGTGTGTGTGTGTGTGTGCACACGTCTGCAGAGCTTGCTGCAGTAGAGCGCCAGGTGGACACTGGTGGTCTTCGAGGGGGTCAGCCATGTGGGGCCAGGCAGGCTGGGGGGAGTGGACGTCACAGCATGGCCCCATGGTCCAGCCACCTGCTCAGCCCGGCTCCATCTGGGTGGCTCCAGGCAGGTCAGCGGCCGCGCCTGCAGCGGCCACGCTCAGCCAAGACCCGCTCCTCCCGCGCCCCGCTCACTGGGATGCCGCTCTGTGCTCCATCTGGGCAGCCACCTGGGCGCCCACAGCTTCAGTGCGTGTACGGGGGTGTGCGGTGTATGCTTCCGGGCCTGGATGTGTGCATTCGGTGCACCAGGCACCGCAGAGCCCCTGCTCAGTGTGGTAGGAACCACCTCTGTGCCACAGAGCCAGCTTGGAACAGGTGTGCCACCAAGCCCAGGGCCTGGCACCTCACAGCCCACTGAGGGGACCCGCTGCTTGTGCATGAGAACACGCAGCACACCGGGCGGAGAAGGCTCCCACCTCACCCCACACAGCACTGCATGCACATGCACCCACACCCACCAAAAGGACATGAAGAACAGCTGGGACGTGCACAGTTACAGGGGAGGACACACACTGGCTCCCCACTGCACGGGGCTGGGTACAGCCTCCTCAAGCTCTGCCCCCGTACTGGGTGGGACCCTGGTTAGAGGGATGCCAGAGCTAGGAGGGGGCTTGCCCAGGACTGGGGCCCTACAGTGGGGCCAGCCAGGGCTGACTGTCTGGTTTGTGGCTGGGAGTGGGAGAGTTGGCAGGAGGAGACTGGGACTCCCTGGGGGGCTGCAGGCCCAGCCTGGACTTGGTGGTGGGTGCAGAGGCGGCCCCTTCTCCCTGCCCCCGCCCCCCCACCGTATGGATGACAAATGGCATGTGTGCTCCCAAGACACAGGCGGCTGTGCCAGGCCATCGATCACCCAGCCCTGGGAGCCACACAGCTGTGCCAACTAGTACCACCACCCACCCCGCCTCCCAGCCGGGCTAGGGGCTCCCCTCGGGCCCCTAGACTCGGGTGGGGCTCCCCTGTGCTCCTCACTGAGAGCAGTCTCTGGGGCGGGGCCTTGTCCAGGAGCCATCTAGCAGGGCTGACCCCACAGGGACACAGCAAGCCTGGATGCACCAGGGAAGAGTACCCCAGACACCAGCCACACACACACACACACACACACACACACACACACACACACACACACACACACAC
>NW_007076276.1:61113-67615 GCF_000164805.1 Carlito syrichta
GCAGCGGCTCGGTCCGCGGCTCTCGCTGGGCGAGCCCTGCGCGCTGCTTCCTCTTCTCCAGGCGGGAGGCCGGATGAATCTGCACCCGCTCGCCCCTGCTCTGCCCGCCGCCTGGGGCCCGTTCCCATGCAGCCGTCCCCTCCCTGGATGGCCGTTCCGCCCTCACTCCCGCTCCCCTGGGAGGCGCCTTGGGCCGCACGGCTGGACCAGCATTTGCCGCAGAGGAAGGCCCCCTCCCCACCGCCGCCCCTCCGGGAGGACCTGGGAGGTGAGAGGCAGGGCCAGGGAGGGGCTTGGGCCCCATCGAGACCCCTTCCCGCAAGTCCTCAGGGCCCCCGCTGCTCCCGCACCCCCAGGCTGCACCCTGGCTCAGACTGCTCCCGGAGCCACGGGCTGTACAGCTCTGGGGTCCCTGCCTGGCTGGGTCCTAGCAGAAATTCACCTGCCCAGACGTGGGTACATGTGCCTGGGATGGAGCCAGAGCGTCTCTCCCAAGAGTCAGCCTCTGCTCAGGGGAAGACACCCTCCCCCCAGGATGTATGAGACGGCCTTTCAGGGGGTCTTCAGCCAAAGGGCAGGTCCTATCCAGGCTGGCTCTGTGGGGTACAGAGAGCCCCGAGAGGCCCCAGAGACCCTGCAGGCTCAGCGCCAGGCTCCTAGGATGTCCCCAGTCCAGCTCAGGTTGGGGAAGAAGGGAGGACACTACAGAGGCGTCCCCCCTCCAATAGGGCGGCCAGAGGAGAGCACTGGACCCAGAGTCCAGCTCCTCCTTGGCCCTGCGTGCCCGGCTGTGGTTTCCCTCTCTGTGCAATGGGGTGACAGCCAGGGCTGGGTGTTGAGGTGGTCCCTGGGGTGTAGCTGTAAGGAGCAGAGCCCCCTGGGTCTGGGGGGGAGTGCCCAGTTCCATCTGCCCCTCATCCTCTCCCCCAAGGAAGTCCATGGGGCAGGTCTGGGGCTGGAAAGGGCACTGCAGGCGGCCAGCTGTCCCCCTGCCTGCCTGGCCTGGCTCAGCTGACCAGCTGACCGTGCAGCAGCCCTGGACTGGAGACAGCTCGGCGGCCGTCTTGCCAGCAGCCCCGTGGAGCATGGGGCTGGGGGCCAGCCTCTTTCTGTGCAGACCCTATGCCGAACGTGCTCAGCCAGGCACTGCCTGCATCTCACACCAAACAGAGAGGCTGGGGGGTCCATGTTACCCTGGGGCAGTGGGAGCAGGACTCCAGGCCTGGGCCCCTCAGTCCTGGGGATGCTCCACGCTTTCTGGCCCCTCATTGGCCAGCCCAAGGCTGATCCCTTCAAAGTCTGGACAAGGTTACAGCTAACAGCACAGGGAACGGGCTGGCTGGAGGCTCTGGCCATCATCCAGGCAAGAAGGGTGAGGGACCAGAAGGCCTGGGATCCCTGGTGGGACTCCAGAATCTCAGCATGCAGGGAGTGGAGTGCAGGTGACCAAGGAGGCCCAGACGGGAGCGGAAGCCAGGACGAGGCTGAGTCCAATGCTAGGGAGGCCAAGGACCTGCTCAGCCAGGTAGTGGCACTGCCCTTCCTCCCCATGAACAAGTCTTGGCAGAACTTGGGATGAGAGCAGACGGGGTGGCACTCCCAGAGGAACCCAAAGGGCAAAACCTGGATGCCTTTCGGGCCTCCAGGAGGCACCCAGGCAAGAGAGGATGAGTGTCCTGGGCTTGCTTGTGGGGGTCCTGAGAGGCTGGCCCTGGCTGCACCTAGACAGCCTGTGCATGGGGCTGGGGAGTGCATCAGGCCAGCAGCGCACCGGTGTTCAACTGACCATCCCCACCATGAACAGCCAGGCGGAGCCAGGCTGCTAGCACCAGCCCCCCGCCCACTCTGAGGTCCCCCCAGGCACATCTCCCTCCTGGGCCTCCCTTCCTCCTGTGGTCAGGACTTGCCAACTGGGACCCATCCCCTACATGCAGGGCCAATCTTGGGCTTGGGAGCCCCTGCCTCCCGAGACTGCGCTGGGACCCTGTTCTGGGGTCCCCCTCTGGACTGCAGACCTCCCAGCTACAGAGTGTGTGGTGGTCTCCAGGCACCTCTGGCTCAGGTGGGCCCTAGTGGGTGGCCTCGGCGTCTCCTCCTCCTGCCTCCAGCAGAGGCTCATTTCAGCCATTAACCTTCTTTGCCCGGCCTGCCCGTGGCTGCCTGCCTGTCACCTCCATTAGTGCTGGGACTGCACGGGGTGGGGGGGCTTGTGGGTGAGATCGAGAGCTGGGGCTGTGGAAGGCAGTGGCTCGGCGGGCCAGCCAGGGTAGTGGTGGTGAGTGCCCGGGGACCGGCCTGTCTCATCCCCTCAGTGTTGCACACAGTGCTTGCCAGGACAGGTGTGGGGCTTGGCTGGCACCCGCCTGCTGGGTTGGGGCCAGGGATGGAGCTGGGATGGAGACCCAGGTGGGCCTGTCCAGTGGCTGAAGCCTGAGAGCCCACTGCATGAGGCCAGTGCCTGGAAGGCTGCCTGGCCACAGCTGATGTTTGCCTGTCACTAACGAGCCCGGGGATGCACGGCCCCAGAGCGCCTGCAAAACCCCCAGTCTCAGAGCACACAGGTGTCCTGGGGCTTCAACCTCCTTGCCCCTTCAAGTGGCTCCAGGGACCTCAGGCTGAGTGGAGCAGCCCAGGGCTTCGCCAAAGGGATCATGCCTGGGGCCTGGGCACCAGCCTGAGGCTCCTGACCCCGACAGCACAGGAGAGCCACAGCAATCAAACGGTGGGGTTGGGAGGCCACCACAGGAGGGGCTGAAGACTGTGGGCAGGAGCGCCGAGGACAAGGGGTGGGCAGCAGTGTGGCCCATGGGTGTGGAGAGCACAGGTGTTGCCTGGGAAGTTCTTTTGGGGTCTATCCCAGCTGGGCCGCTCTGGGGGAAAGAGACCCCGGGAAGAGCCTCTGGCTTCAGCTCTCCAGCCTTGCTCGTGACTGTCAGGCAGCAGGACTGTCCCTACGACCCTGACCAGCCCAGAGCCCACTGCGAGGGTCTGAGTGCCCCTCCGTGTTCCACCCTAGACTTGCCGGGTCGTCTCCACCCCAGGCGGGCTGTGGGGCTGACCCTCCGTGTCTCAGCACCTGAGACTGAGCAGGCTCTGGACACTCCCTGGAAGGCCAAGAGCTGCCGTAGGAGTGAGCTCCCGGCTGTGAGGGACATGTGAGCTGGGGCAGGAACCCCAGAGTCACAGAGGAGCAGCAGGGCCAGGCAGGTGGGATGGAGACTCAGGATGTCTGAGCCCCCACCCGGCTGCCAAGCCGGCACTGGCCAAGCAGCGCCAGAGGCCGACAGCAGCCATATGTTGGGAAGAGGAGCTGCATGCGTCGCTCTGCGGCCCCCGGGGCTGGCCTTCCTGGGCCTGTCACAGATGATTTTCCCTGCCTGAATGGCAGACAGGCTGGCGGGTGGGATGGTGGGGGCCTCCGAGCTGGCCCCATGTCCAACCCCCGAGGCCTTTGACACTGGGACTTGCCACTCCTGGGGCAGGTGCAGGGGCCGGGGTTTGGCCTCATCACCTTGATATACTCCGAACACCCCCGCCCTGTGTGGTCACCCTGCCTGGGCCCAGTTTGGGATCCTGAGAGGAGCCCCAGCCAGCCAGCGGTCAATGGGACCCCCTGCTCGAACGTGGGCAGGCGGCCAGGGGTCCACACCGGGTGACTGTGTGGCTGTGTGCCCCGGGCAGGCGGGAGAAGGCCCAGAGCTGCGGCCCTGTCAGCCCAGCGCCCAGAGCTGTGGAGGAGGCGGGGAGGCTACGGCTAATTTGTACACTAAGTGCTTCTGACAGGGATGCCTCACAAGTGAGAACATGCCACCGCCCGCCCCGGAAAGGCTGCATGGCCAGCAGTGCCCAAGAAGAGGGCCAGGAAATGGGGCCGTGGGGTCCCAGGGCCGACCCTGGCCAGGCGAATGGGAAGAAAGGGCCAGGGACAGGGCAATGGCACAGTCGGGGGGGAGTGGTGAGACCCAGGAAGAGCCATGGGGAAAGGGAGACATGGGCAATTGGGAGGGAAGCTGAGGCTGGGCCAGGGCAGACAGGAGGAGGGGCCAGCCCCAGGCACCCTCCCCCTGGGTCCACTCCCTGCCCAACCCAGACTTCCCGTCACTCCCTCAGTGCTCACGCTCAGCCTTCGAGGCCTCACTCAGGGAAGCCCCCGCCTTGGGCTAGCCCTGCTTACCTGCCATAAGGCCCCTCCTTCAGGCTCCACAGTGGCCCCTCGAGTGGCCCTAGTTTCCCTGTCCAACATCCACTAGGGATCTGGGTGACGGGAGCCCCAACTGCCTGCAGACAGCTCCTCTCTCTCACCCCCTCCCCGCTGGAGTTGTCACCCTACACGCTGGTCCAGGCGGCTGACCAGCCAGGGACATAGGGTGGCTGAGGGGCTGGACTCTGGTCCCTTGTCTGCTGTGGAGGCTCCTGAACTGCCCTGACCCTAGAGGGTCCTGGTGTTTCTGTCACACCCTGAGCCCCCTCCTAGGCTGTCCAGGGCTGGGGCTGCAGAAGTCAGAGGTGTGCACTGGATAGGGTGAGGCCAGGGACAGAGGAGCAGTGTCTCAGGGGAGCCAGGGTCCTAAGCTGCCGGGGATGTCCTGGGGGCGTATGGAGCCAGCTCTGCCCAACAAGGTGGGTGTGGGCCAGCTCCCAGCAGCAGGAGGAAGTTCAGGGAGGCCACGCAGCCTCGGTGAGCAGGGCAGGCGTCCGCGGGTGCCGAGGTGAGATGTGTTGTGGCAGCTCCCCTGCTGCCCGAGGCCCGCCCGGAGCGAACACTGCTGGTGGCTTTAATTGCTTTCACATTCGATGGGCTGCCCCTGACAGCCTCTTACCCTGCGCCGGCCGCACCGAGCCCCCACCCACCTGGGGAGAGCCCAGCCGTCCAGCAGCACCATCTGTGCCAGGGTGTGTGCATGGGCCCACCCAGGAGGGGTCATGGGTGCTGCGCAGGAGCTGCTGCCACCCGCCACAAGAGACGGAAAACTTTTCTTCTGTGCCCCCCTGGCTCCATCTGCTTTGATGACTGATCGACTCAGACAGGCCCCTGGCATAGGCGCCTTGCTGGGAAGAGCCACACGCGCGCTGTCCTGTGTGCTGGGAGGGTCCTTCCTGGCCAGCAGGGTGTCCTGCCCCTCAGAGACCCACAGTGTGGCTGACCCCAGGCACCCTGAGCTCGCCCTGCCCCCCCCAGGCCACTTGGCCCCTCTGCACAGCTCCACAGGGGAGGCCCACCTGCTATCCAGATGCTGGAGGGCCAGGGCCTCAGGACATGGCTCTTCCCCCAAAGCCCCAGGCCTGAGAAGGGCCATAGAGGAGGCAGCAGCGTTACAAAACAAAATGCTTTTATTTGGTCCATTGGAGCCTGAGTCTGGAAACCGCCCATGGGGAACTGTATCACACAGGGAAGGGGCAGACAATTGATAAAATAGTCTCTGTGTCAGAAGAGCTGGCCGTATTTACAGGGTTAAAAATATTCACAGCTCAGAGTAAAAGGAGACCCAAAGGGGAGAGGGGAGAGGGAATGTTTCTCCAGGTGTACAAACCCCGCAAGCCCCAAGGAATGTGAGGGTGTGGGCTGGTCATGCTCCTGCTGCCAGGGGCGGCAGGGCAGTGTGGGCCAGGAGGAGGACCCAGGCAGCTGGGCTCAGATGTCCCCGTGGCAGATGAGGACCTGAGGGAGACACCTGGGCTCCGGGGATGCAGCGGCCATGCCCTGCTGTGCTCGGGACCCTCCCTGCAGCGGGGCCAGGGTCACAGACGGGGCTGGCCGAGGACTCTGCTGGACTCTGGCCCACCAAGCTGGATCAGGCAATGCTGAGACAGGCACCCCTCCCACAGGAGGCCGGCCCAGCCCCCTCTGTCCCCTCCCCCATCATGGCTTCGATCCTGGCGGGCGCTCCAGGAATTGCATAGTGTCGCTGGAGGAGCGGCTGGGCAAGGGGCCCTCTCCCAGGGCAGGCACCTGCCTCCCAGGACATGCTGTGCAATGCCTGGGCTCTGGGGCAAACTAGGAAAAGACTGCCGACCTCAAATGCTGTGAGGGGTGGTTCCTGATCTCACCTTGCGGTTCTGGCCTCTGCACTCAGATTTGGTTTTGTGACCACACCCTGGCTGGAAGCCCCAAGCCTGTCGGATGCTGCCCCCAAGGTGAGCAGGTCAGAGGGGCTGGCTGGCAGCTGCCTGGTTCGAGGTATCCTGCTTTATCGGCCAGGAGGGCTGCACTCAGGGAGGGGGAGGGGCAGAGCCCATGGGAAGCCACGCCCGGGCTGGCAGCTCCCTGGGCGGGTCCTGAGATTCTAGTCAAGCGTCCTCCGTTGGGGTTTCCCTTGTAAAGTGCTTTTGGCGGGCAGGCGCTTCATCCATGTGCGGCCCACACCTCTCTACCACTGCGGTCACAGCGGCCGGGGCCCATGCAGACCCGCGATGTCTGGCGTGAGTGGGGGGCTGTGGGTTCCCTTGGAGGCTGTCCAGTCGCTGAGAAAGGCCTGGGCTGCCTTGCGGTGCGCCAGGCGGT
>NW_007076276.1:67635-70188 GCF_000164805.1 Carlito syrichta
AGGGGTGGCACGCTGTCCTGTGTGCGCAGGCTGCCGCGCGTGGACACCACATTGAAGCTGTCGGTGCAGTCGCACTGCACGTGCAGGTAGGATTTGGGGTGCCGGTTCTCCACCACCACGATGAGCCCCGCCCAACCGTGCGTCAGGTAGTAGCAAGTCATGCCCTCGCGGCCCTGACACAGGCACAGGCGTGGGGCGGGGCTGGGACAGGGTCAGCCACCCTCCTGGGGCCCCCCTCCCAGGGCCCCACCCACCTCATGCCGCTCGCCCCGGCTCTCGGTCAGCAGGATGATGGCATCAGCCAGCGTGGTCGGCTGGGCCTCCACCGGCTCCACCATGACCAGGCGCGAGCTGTACACGGCCAGCACGTGGCCCGGAGGCTCTGGGGGAGTTTGCGAGGCCCCTGCCGAGGGGCTGGAGGCTGTGGGGAGGGGGTGAGTGAGCAGTGGGCCTCCCGAGGGTGGGTCAGGTGAGGGTGGGGCGAATGTTACCCTGCACAGTGGGGGGGCCTGGAGGGGCAGGGCCCCAGTGGTTGAAGGCGCAGCACACCACGGCGTACTCGCCCGGCTCCAGCATGACGTCGCAGTTGACAAACTTCTTGACGGCGCGCTTGCTGTGTGCCAGGAGGCGACCCAGGCTCAGGTGGCCGCCGCTGCTGAAAGTGGCGCGAAACACCAGGATGCACAGGTCCAACAAATGGCTGTCCACCACATCCGATCTCCTGTGGGCCAGAGACCGCAGCTTCGTGTTGTCTGCTAGCATCGCAGCCCTCTCCCCGCCCGGAGCCTCTGCGCTACCCACCTGCTGCCCTCCTGGAAGAGGGCGAACTCCAGTGAGGCGCGCTCCAGCACCGTGAGTGCCGTCACCCCCACAGGGCCACTGGCCATGCTGGGAAAGCAGCCCTGCACACGAGCCTCCTGCCAGTCCGAGTGCACTTTGCAGATGTCCACCGAGTCAAAGTACCTGAACAGAGAGGACAGATTGGAGCCCAGCCCAGCCTGGCTCCTGGCACACTGCCCACCCTGAGGCCCCTGTAGCCAGCTGCTAGCACCTGCCCTGCAGACTGGACCAGGGAACCCTCCAACATGGAATAGCCCCTGCCCCACCCCAACTCCTGGGGTCTGAGGTGGCTCGTGGGCCCAGCCCGAAGCCCTGCAGGTGAGGTTGTTCCCAATGCTGTGCCCAGGATGATTTGGGATTGCAGAGCCCACAGACAGCCCCAGTCAGCGCAGGCTTCTGAGGTCAGGTCGCAGGAAGGACAGGTCGTGTTCCCGAGGAGGACCCATCCAAGGAGGGTGACAGCTGATGCCCCGTGCCCCGCACCTGATGAAGTCACTGTACTCCATCCAGAAGACACCCTCGCTGCTGCCGTGAGGCACGAGCTCGGCGCGCAGGTGCCCCGGCCAGTGTGGCCACTCGTCCGACCAGCTGCCATTCCAGGAGAAGCGGCCCCATGGGTTCCGAAGCCGCAGGAGCCTGCAGACCACAGGGCTGAGGAACAGGACAGGCCGCGGGGCACACATGTGCCCACACCTGCCCTCAGCCAGCCCGGCCCTACCTGGTGCCCTGGACATCACGGACATCCAGGATTGAGTAGGCATGGCGGGGGCGCAGGCCCAGACCTTCATAAGCAGTGTCATCCACCTTCATGTTGCCCCCCCCACATGAGGCACCCATGAGGAACCTGTGTGGGCAGAGCAGCCCTCGCTGACCGAGGCCTCGCTGGCCTTGTCAGTAGGGTAGGCAAGGGCAGCAGGGAGGGCTTCTCTCCTGCTGTGGGGGACACAGGCTACTGGGTCCACATGCACTGTGACCAGGAAGGGCTGGCCCAGCCCCCTCCACCATGCTGCAGCTCAAAGCACCTGGGTCCCCTGAGGCCTTGTGTGCTGGCTAGCAGCTTCCCAAATCAATTGGCTGAAAGCAAGGGTCTAGCCACCCAGGACTTCTCCCCCGGGACTGGGGCTTCTGCAGTCCTTGGGTCCAGACCCTCCCTACAGTCTTCCTGTGGTTGAGGTACAGATAGTGGGGTGGGTCTCAGAGGTACCCCCCGCCCCACCAGGTGCCTCGGGCACTCGCTTTGCAAGCCACACACAGAGATGACACGTCACCTGGGCTCTCCCCACGGGCCCAGATCACCAGCCACCTTCCCAATGTGGGAGTGCCAGCCCTGCCCCACCCGGGGAGGTGTAGCCACAGAGTTGCACCCCGATGAACTCCTGGTTGCAGTCAGCCCACTTGGGCATCTGGTGGGCACGCTCCACGTCAAGGGGAGCAGCCCGCCTCGCCCACCGCTCCGCCTTGCCTCTCCGCCCATGCCGCTGGCTGCGGCCACGCCCCCCCCTCTTACCCAGCCTCCTTAGAACTCAGCATTTTGGCCCAGATGAGGTCAGTGTCAACGGGCTCCTCGCGGGGGTTAGTGGAGCTGACCTGCAGCGCCAGGCTCTCGCAGGGGGCACCGGTGAGCGTGGCCAGGCCTTCAATGGCGCGGCCCGCCTGGAGGGCGAAGTAGGAGCCGTGCAGCTTGGCCAGCGCCTTCTCGATGAGGGCCACCCA
>NW_007076276.1:70222-87493 GCF_000164805.1 Carlito syrichta
GCCACCCCTCACGCCCCCACCTGCGAGAAGAGGAGGAAGCCGGCCTCGTCGCAGGGCAGCATGTCGTCCACCAGGACCGTGGTCCATGTGCCGTCTTTGCACAGACGCACCTGGTAGGCGCCCTCCGCACACAGGCTGCGTGTGACCATCACCCGCTCCACCAGGTCCGGCCGCTCCGCCAGCACCGCCAGTGCGCTCAAGAACCTGCGGAGCCGGTGCTCATGGGGCAACCGCAGGACCACCCGGACCCCTCCCTCTGCCTGCCGGCAGCCTCACCAGCAGTTCCCCAGCAGCCCCTGCAGGATGTCCGAGGGCCGGAGTGTGTGGAACACGGACCACGTGGCCCCGTGATCTCTGAAGACGGAGCAGTTGATCTCATGGGGCCGCAGCCACTGCTTCACACGCTGCTGGACACTGTCGCCCGCAGGGAAGCCCACAGATGCAGGCCCCGGAGGAAAGCTGTCGTCCACAAAGTTCACGCCATTCTGTAGAGACCGTGCAGCACACTCAAGCAGACAGCATCAGCTCTAGAAGCCTCACCTCGCCGGGCAGAGGAAGGCCCCACCAGGAGAGCACCCCACAAGGAAGGGGTGTGCTGCCACAGGCGGCACTGCAGGTGGCAAGGATGGGCAGTGGGGAGCTGGAGGCTGCAGGCATGGCAGGGAAGGGTGATGGGAAGCTGGGCAGCCCACCACCAGAATGGGCCATCAGGATGGGGCTGTGGCAGTGACGGAGACCTGGCCCTGTCCAGAAGGGGGGGGACACAACTCACCCAGATTACCTGAGGGCAATGCCACCCTAGGCTCAATGAGCAGAGATGGGGGGATGCACCTCAGCCCCAAGCTTCAGTATGGTCTCCAGGCTGTCCCCCCTACATTCCCACCTCCCTGTGAGTTTACATGTCTGAAGGGTCTCGGGGTCCCTCCTGGGTATGGAGGAAGAAAGGGTGTGATGCAGGTGAATGCCACACATCTCAGTCACCAGAAGGGACCAGGGGCCATGAGACTGAGCTCAACCCCTGAGCTCAGGGCCAGACTGGGTGCTGCAGCCTCAGGGAGGAAGGCACTACCCAGGTGTCCTGGACCTTGTGGGCTCACCCGGGTTCTCCCCAGGTCAGAGCCTGAAACCTCCGTGAGGGACAGGCAGGTTCCGGAGGTGATGGGGGAGAGGGGTGAGGGAGGCAGAGGGAGGAGAGCAGCTGGCGAGGAGGACCAGCCTTGGAACACAGGGCCACCGGCCACTCACCTCCCGGCAGAAGGCCACGATATTCTCCCAGAGAGCCTTGGCCTCACCCTCATCGGTCTGCCGTCGCTTCTCCACATGCATGCTCTCCCTACGCTTCAGTGGGGCTGCCCCCCGGCACTGGGCCACCAAGAGCTGGGGAGTATGGCAGGTAGCGCAGTTCAAGGCCTGTGGCATGTTGAGCAGAGTGCAGGCTGGGCAGGCCCACTGGCCCAGGCGCTCAGGCAAGGGGCGGGCGGCCTTGTGGGCCGAGGGCCAGCTGCAGCCACAGGGGCTGGGCCTGTCGGCACCACAGTCGGGGCAGCGGGTGGGTGGTTCGCTGTGTTCTTGGAAGCCGTGCAGCTTGGAACAGCCACAGACCGTGCACCTGGTGGCTGCTGTGGGGTTCCTGAGTGTGCACCTGGCACACAACCAGGTGGTGAAGTCAGGGCTGGAGGGGCTGGCAGGCGTGTAGCGCACGGTGTCACCAGCCAGGTCAATGACATCACTACCTGGGGCGGGGCTACTGGCCTCCAAGTGGGCGCAACTGCCCTCTGCAGCCTCCTCATCCAGCACGCTCAGCCGCTTGCCAGCCAGCAGCTCAGCCAGGCGGGAGGCTCCAGCCCGGCTCGGGCACTGGGAAACCCCCCTGCTGCTGGTGGGGGCTGAGGGCTGGGTGGCCTCAGGCACCAGTGGCTGCAGCTGAGGGGGGACCTCACGACGGCTGCGGGGCACAGGGTTGTTCTGCAAGGTAGGTGAGAAGGGGCTGAAGGGCGGGACCCTGGGGGTCTCCTGCTCAGCAGAGGGGTCTGGGCTGGCGGAGGGCGGGTCGGCCTCAGCACCTTCCCCAAGGACACCCAGTTGAGGTGTGGCCGGTGTGACGTGGAACCCAGCAGGGGCCACAACCTCAGGGACCACCAGGGCCTCGGGCGGGATTCTGGGCAGCGACAGCTTCCTGGGGCCCCCGCAGACAGAGCAGGAGCTGGCCACCGGCGTGTTGTGCAGCGTGCAGCGTGGGCAGGCCCAACCACCTCCAGGCTCCTCCTCCTCCTCCTCTGGGCGCTCCCTGGCCAGCTCCAGGGTCTGCACAGGACCTGCCTCCTCCTTGCAGCCACTCTTGGGCTCCACCAGGACGGCAGGCGGCTTGGGCAGGGCGCCATTGACGATGGGCAGCAGGGAGGACCCAGGCAGAGGCTCTGGAGTGAAGCCACACACCTCACAGGCCTCCTTGCCCAGGAAGTTCCGGAACGTGCAGCGGGCGCAGGGCCATTTCTGCTCCTCCACGCTGAGTCGCAGGATCTGGTCCAGGTCAGGCTTGTGCCGGGGGGCTTCGCAGATGGAGCACTGGCGCTGGCCGGCTGGATTCAGGAAGGTGCAGCGTGCACAAGACCACTCCCCAATCGCGGCCATGGACCCAGGTGAGTGGGTGTGGCTGCAAGTGAAGGTGCAAGTCAGTGCCTCCAAGAGGCCTGAGCAGGACCTCACCCTTCCACTGGCCTGGAGCAGGTGCCTGTCTGCTGCAGAGCTGCCACATGGCCAACTAAGACCTCCAGCCCACCAAGTACGGGTCCACGGGAGAGGGGTTCTCGAGCCCACTGGGGCATGGCATATCCCTCAGGCCCCAGTCCCGGGGCAGGTGTAGCTTAGGAGCCTGCAGAGGGGGCAAGAACACCCCAACACTGGCCTGTCCCTTGAGGGCACTGCATTCTCGAAATCACTAGCCCTGTGGTGCAGCTACAGGGGTGATGGCAGGGTGGGCTTGGCGAGAGTTCAGAGCCAAGAGGCCCACCCTGCCATCGCCCCTGTAGCTGTACTACAGGGCTGGTGACCTGTGAGCCCTATCTCCCTGGGCTTCGGGACTGGATGGTCTACCTTGAGCTCCAGATGGAGCAGGCGGCTATGCACAACCTTGCTCCAGTCCTTGTGCTCAAGGTTTCTGGCCCCTGGCCTGCCTCACCCCAAAGCTGGGCTTCTGCCCCTCTGGAAGAAGAGGTTTTCGGCCCTGTGGAAGGATAAGCAATGTGTCTCCAGTCCCCCAGGCCTTGACGAGCCAGGGGCCTAGGGGTGGCACAGACTGGCAGATGACCCAGAGCAAGGTCTCCACATTCACAGCACCAGAGTCTCTGGACTGACTAGCTCTGCCTGGCAGAAGAATCAATCATTCTTTTTAACATGGCATGCATCTTGTGTTTCTAACAGTATGTTCCAGCTAAACCCTTTTGGTTCAGGAAGAAAACTTGTCTCTTCAAAAAAACCCAAAAAAATCTCCCCAAGCAACATAATTGTCTCTCAGAGTCCAGCACAAAATCCATGAAGCCCTCCTCATGTGGGCCGAGTGGGGGAAGAGCACCTCTGAGTCCCCCCTGGGGGGTGGCCAGGGCAGCTACACCAGGCCAGGAAATACAGTCTGACCTCAGTTTCTGTGCTAGGAAAAGCCCAAGGACTCTGCCTGGAGACAGCAAACCTCTCCTGTCTGACCTCTCAGAGAAGGGCTCAGGTCAAGACGCTGAGCACAGTACATGCCGACACACACACACACCCACAGGCCCCCCCTGCAAACACCACCTGTGGGGCTGCCAGACAGCAGATCATGCCAGGAGGAGGCTCCAGAGAGCTCAAATCCCAGCTGGGACTCTACACTCTGCTGACCACGGTGTGGGGAGGTGAGCTGAGCCCTCCTGGGCCACTCCCTGCCTTTGGCCTAGGCCCCGCCAGCCTAGTGTCTGCTGGTCCTGGTCATCACCTGGGACACCAGGGGACAGCATAAGTATGGAGCAGTTGTGGCCTGTGAGGTGAGCCAGGAAGATCCTGTCTACGGTCCAAGAAGATGCCTAAAAATCAAGTTTGGCCCCAGGAAACAGGGCAAGCAGGCATAAGGGTAAGCAGCAGCCCTCAAGTGGTTGGAAGGAGACCGTCAAGGACCAGACTTTGAGGTCATGGGGTGCTGCCCTCTGTCAACCTCCCCGCCATGGGCGGCCAGGACGAGGTGGGTGGGGCGTGGGCCACTGACCAGCCTTCCCCTCCCTCAGCACACTTGCTCTGGTTTCTAATACCCCCATGACCCTCACATCTGCATGATCTGGGCAGGGCCATGGGCTCAGAGGCCTGAAACACTTTAAATTTTTTTTTTTTGAGTTGGAGTCTCACTCTGTCACCCAGACTGGAGTGCAGTAGCCGCTCCTGGCCACCGCAGCCTTGACCTGCTGGGCGCCGGCGATCCTTCTGCCTCAGCCTTCCAAGTAGCTGGAATTACAGGCGTGCGCTACCACGCCCAGCTAATTTTTGATTTTATTGTAGAGATGAGGTCTCACCAAGTTGCCCAGGTGGGTCTCGAACCCGTGGACTCAGGCAGTCCACTCACCTCGCCTCCCAAAGTGCTGGGATTACAGGCTGAGCCACCAAGCCCGGCTTCACTTTAAATTTTTTAAGTTTTAGAGATGGAGTCTCACTGTTGCCCAGGTTGAAGTGCAATGGCATGATCACGGCTCACTGCAGCCTCGGCCTAATTGAGACCCAAAGGCCTTAAAGCCTCTGGAGGTGCGGCCAGACCACCAAGCAAGTCCTGGGAGGAAAAAGCCTGTGTCAGGAGCCTGAAGACCCAAACCAAGGACTAGGCAAAGTCCTCGCAGACTCTCCACACACTCCTGAAACACACTGCACATGTGCTCAGAACTCAGTGGCTCTACTCAGGACACAGAGGCAATCACATCTTCCAAGGCAACTGGCTCGAGGAGGACCACAGAGCCCCACCTGGTGAAAGAAGGCCATGTCCGATGGAAAAATGGGGCAACTGTCCAGAAAACACCAGCACAAAGGCCTGCTCTGCCCGCAACCGTGTAGGCATCGCCAACATTCAGTTCCAGTTCAGATGGGTGCATGTGAGCTGCTCACTGGAAGGCACGGCAGAGTCTACCCCAGTGCCCAGGACACGACCCTCCACAGATAACGTGGGGCCAGGTCCTGTCATAGTGGATGGGTGAAACCCAGGTCCTCGGAGGTGGTCTACTCCTTTTCAGGAGTCAGAAGTGGTGTCCCTCGGACCTTGGCAAAGTCACCGCAGCTGTGAGGCTGGGCTCCTGGGCCCCGCGCCCAGCTGTGGCAGCCCTGCTACTTAAGCCTGCTGGCTCTCGAGGCATCAGGCTTGGTGGGGCAGCCCTACCCGCCTGTGCCTGTAGAGGATGACCATGTCTCGGGACTTCAGCCTGGTGCTCTGAGGGGCATGGGCAGTGCCTTCCTGGGGCTGGGTCACAGGCTCCTGGGCTGGCCATGGCCCAGCACATGTCAGCCTTCTGGCAGGGTCTGTCCTTCTTATCTCTGTGTACCCAGGTAGCTGATGCCTGGACCAACTGTGGCACCTTGAAAACAGGAGGGGTACACAGGCCACACTTGGTTCTCCTAGCCCCAGTGGTCTGACAGTTGCCTCCTCATCTGTACCACAGGAATGTCACTTGGGGAACAGCACCTGCTCTCCTGGGGTAGGGGGGTGGGCTATGAGAACCCAATGGCCAGGAAGGCAGTGAAGCCATATGGTGGCTCCTAAAGGGCATCAGAGGCTGCCAGACTCTGTTGCCCGTGCTTGTACCTCACTGGCCCTGCATATGCACACGCGTGGAGGAAGGCTCCATGTGGGATCATCTTCAGGGTGGCGGCCTCCCTGCCATCTGTTGTGCCCACCTCTCCCAGCAGTCCTCCCATTTCTGTCTTCAGGCCCTTTGAGCACCTCTTCCCTGCTTGCTCCAGGTCCTGCTGCTTCCAGAGGCAGACAGTGGCTGCCCTGAGGCCCAGGACCCATGGCAGCTGCCAATGGTGTGAGCAGCCACAGGGACACCAACCTGTGGGGCCTGGCAGGAGCCAGGTGAGAGCACCACAGTGTCACAGCCATTGAGCCTGACCCTGTGAGCACAGGTCCAAAGGCCAACACACACCACGCACTGGGTATGGCCTTGGGGGCCTGCCCGGCTGGCCCCACAGGGTCTCCACCTCGGCCACCAGCCAGGCTCCAGCCTCTCTCCCCATGACTAGGCCACAGCCGCCATCTTTCTGCCTCCCAACGGTGCCAGGCTAGTCCTTGAGGAGCCTGGGGAGCGTGTGCTGAGGCCTTCTGGAGTCGCAGACAGGCCAGGCCTGCCTGAGGTCTGAGCAGACCAACAAAATGTGGTCCACTCATGTGTATGAGACCCTGCCACACGCAACCACATGCATGAGCCTTGAGACCGTCATGCTGAGTGAAAGAGCCAGACACCAAAGGCCACACATTGTAGGACTGACCCCATGTGTGTGAAATTTCTAGAAATGGCAGTCCACAGACAGAAAGCAGGTCAGTAGCTGTCTGGGCCTGGGCTGTGATGATGGCCACACAACTCTAGAAACTGACTAGAAGTGACTGAACCAGACGCTTGTAACAAGCTGTCATCTGTCACGCTGTTTATAACACGTGTGAAACACTTGTGGGGACTGGCTCCTGACTCTGTCCCTTTCCCTGCCCCAAAAGTAAGTGTCCACTTAGATAGGACTCCCAGGACCTCACTAACCACCCCACAAGGGCCAGAGCGCTCAGGCCTCAACTTCCAATTCTGGCCCCCACACCTAGCCATGCTGGCTCCTGCACACCCACCAGCCTGCCCGCAGCACATGACTCTACACCCATGCCCACCCACCCAGGCCCAGCAGATAGCAGCAAGCTGTCCGTGAGTGAGCTGCGTCTACAGGGCTTCGGCCAGGTGCGGACTGCAGAGAATTTAGAGTGAGGGTGAGGCATCACCTATGGAAGCCAGGCTTGGGCAACCTGCGCAGGCGACAGCCACCACCACAGTGTCTGCTGAGGCCCAGGACTCTGAGTGTTCTATGAGCACCAGGCGCCCTCCCTCCAGTGAGGGCATGGGCAGGGTGAAGGCAGGGGATCCATGAGGGTTCAGTCTGCCCAGTCCCTACTGCCCAGTTGCCTCCACACCAGGCACCCCAGAAGCAAAGGGAGTTCTCCCAGTGACCAAGCAAGCAGCCAAAGCTACGGCAACAGCCTGGAGGGAGCCAGCATGTGGAGGCCGGACTCTGTGGCCCTCAGGACTCCCTGAAGGGGCAACAGTGGTGTCTGGCAAGCCAGTGTTCTTGGTGTGCACCAGCCCCTGGGTTCTGGGTGGGAGGCCTCCTCCGGCCCAAAGAGAAGCCCCAGAAGCAGCTTTTGCTGGAGCACCAGACAGAGAAACCGGGTGCCCTGCATGCCTACCCTGACACATGCTCCATCCAAGCCACTGCTGACCAGCCAGGCAGGCTCCAAGACCTGCTCAGCCAAGAGCGACTCAGCCTTTACACCCTTGGGGGACATGAGCTGCTAGAGAGCTGGAAGACACAGGGACCCCACTTCTCTGCAAGCACCTCCGCCAAGGAAGGAGCACCCTGAAACAGAGGCTTCCTGCCCCAGACCCCTCCGGGCCGCCCCCACCTCTTACCTTCGGGCCCGGGGGCGTGGGGGCTGGTGCTGCCGGGCGACCAGGGCACTTCCCCAGATGGGCCCCCCTGGGCTCCTACACCAGCCAGCTGCTGCCGGGGGCCCCGGGTAGGGCGGCCCCCCAGGGAAGCTGTGGTCCGACTCGGTCTCGGCCGCCAGGGAGGAGGCGGAGCTCCCCATGGCCCCCTGACAGCAGCCGTGCTGAGGGCCAGGCTTGGTCACCTCTGGCCAGAGGCAGGCGAAGTGGAGCATGGAGGGAGGAGAGTGCCCATGCCAGAGACGGATGGCCGGCTAGTCAGAGTGACACAACAACAAAAATAGAGAGAGAGAGAAAGAGAATAAAAAGGGAGAAGACACAGCATATTCACACCTGAAGCCCTAAGGCCTGGGGCTCACTTCCCTGCATGACAAGCAGTCTGGGTGGGCTGAGGGGAGGAACCAGGCCCGAGTCAGTGCCAGCGCCCTGGGATGATGCCCTCTGTGGAAGTCCCACATCAGTCATCCACCTCCCTCTTCACCTGTCTCTGGTCTTTGTCCAAAAAGGTTTTATTCCTTGGTGGGAAAAGAATCACACTTTTGCTCTATTATCCAGGAAAGGGTCAAGGGGACTGGCCCAGGCCCCGGGGAGGCCTTAGGAGGTGCTCAAAGTTGCCACAGCCTGACAAAGACCCCAGGCCTGGGACCAAGTTGCCCAGTTGCCCACTCGCCATTCTGGAGTCTTCCAGAAGGACAGCAGCCCCAACACACACCCTCACACACCTTGGGCTGGCCCCAGACCCCAAGAACAGGACTGGAAACAGGGACCGGCCACTGGGGTCTCCCCTTGAAGTGACACTCACGCCTGCTGGTGACCTGGAAGGAAGCACAGGCAGGCCAGGGCCTCTGCCTGGTGGCCTATCTACACTTCAAGGAAGGCTACTTCAAACCCCATCCCCAGTTAAAGGCGGAGAAATCAAGGGCACCGACCCTGAGATGGGGTGGACCCTGGCAGTCCCCTTCTCCTCCCTGGCTGGGCTCTGGGCCATAGTGGGAGTCCAGGCTGCCTGAGGGTTGGCCAGCAGCCTAGCTCAGCTCCAGTGGTCCCTACCTCCAGGATCCACTATCATCCATTGACAGCCCTTCTCCAAGCTTCTGAATTAGTCCCTGGGACCCAGAGCCAGTGTCGAATAGAAGGAGGTAGGGGAGAGATGATAAAATAGGTACAAAGATGCCGGGTGTGGCAGCTCATGTCTGTAATCCAGCACTCTGTGAGGCCTTGGGATCGCTCAATGCCAGGAGTTTTTGCTTTTTTTTTTTTGAGTTGGAGTCTCACTCAGTCGCCCAGACTGGAGTGCAGGGGCCACTCCCGGTCACTGCAGCCTCGACCTGCTGGGCTCCGGCAATCCTTCTGCCTCAGCCTTCCAAGGAGCTGGAACTACAGGCACGTGCTACCACGCCTGGCTAATTTTTGATTTATTGTAGAGATGAGGTCTCACCAAGTTGCCCAGGCAGGTCACCAACAAGGCCAGGAGTTTACAACTAGCCTGGAGAGCATAGTAAGACCCTGTCTATATAGAAAATATAATAAAGAGGTGCTGAAGGACACAAGCTTGGGGTGCAGGCAGGCCTGGGGCAGCCCCAGGTACGGGTCTCCTTCCACATGGCAGTGGGAGCAGTGGCAGGCAGGACCATGTGGCAGCATGTCCAACCCCTGGAGGGAACAGCAGCTCTGAGGCCACAGGGGGTGAGCCCAGTCAGGTGCGTGCACCAGGGATGGCAGTGGCCAAGTCAACCCCGGCAGCCTTTGCCGACCCTCCCCAAGGCTGTGGGCCCAGAGCGCAGGCAGGCCTGGACAGGATTCCACATGCCCTGGAGGCTGCTGGAGCCTTGTCAGAATCAGTTGAGCGCCCGTGTAGTGTGACATGTACCTATCGCCTTTTCACCCACACACGAGGGTTCCTGTCCTCTGAAGGCGCTGGAGTCAGGGGTGGGACAGTATTGCTGGCCCCGGCTGGCCTGGTGACCCCACAAGTTTCATGGCCACTCAGGCCTTCTCTCAGGCAGAATGGGTACAGACTACAATCTGAGCTCCAGCTCAGCCTGCAAGCTGAGAACAGTTTCTAACATTTTACTTTTTTTTTTTGAATTGGAGTCTCACTCTGTCGCCCAGACTAGAGTGCAGTGGTCACTCCCAGCCACCGCAGCCACGACCTGCTGGGCTCTGGCGCTCCTTCCGCCTCAGCCTTCCAAGGAGCTGGAACTACAGGCGCGCGCTACCACGCCCGGCTAATTTTTTGATTTATTGTAGAGATGAGGTCTTGCCAAGTTGCCCAGGCGGGTCTCAAACCCACGGGCTCAGGCAATTCACTCACCTCAGCCTCCCAAAGTGCTGGGATTACAGGCTGAGCCACCGAGCCCGGCTGCATTTTACATTTTTAAATGGTTGGAAAAAATCAAAGGAAAAACAGCATGCTGTGGAACCTGAAAGTGACATGAAGTTCCAATATCAGTGGCCATTGGTACCTCCACTGGGACACAGTCATGCCCAAGCACTTGTGTGCTGCCCATGTTGCTGTCTTACCAGGGACCCTGGCCTGTAAGTTGGGCTGCCCCTGAAGGACAACGCCACCCAGGCCAGAACCCCCATCAGGGGAAACGGGAGCCATGCATGTCATTTTAAATGTTCTGGTCACCATATAAGAAAGGTACAAAGGCCGGGTTCAGTGGCTCAGCCTGTAATCCCAGCGTTTTGGGAGGCCGAGGTGAGTGGACTGCCTGAGCCCGTGGGCTCGAGGCCCATCCAGGCAACTTGGCGAGACCTCGTCTCTACAATAAATCAAAAATTAGCCTAGCATGGTAGCGCGTGCCTGTAGGTCCAGCTACTTGGAAGGCTGAGGACACTGAGGACAGGGCTGCCGGAGTAAGGTTAATGCAGCCGGCCAGATGCTTCCAGGAAGAAGGCTTGCCCTCCCAGACTCCATATACTCCAGGGCCTGGGCATATGCAGGTGCAGAGACCCTGTGAGGACTTGGCACAGGGGGTCAGTCCATGATTCCCACCCTGGCTTCATACTTAAATAACCTGGGAAGTGGGACTTTCACAAAACAGTGCTGCCCAGGCCTGTCCCCAGGTGGCAGAGGGGCCGGGCCTGTGTAGCATGGAGCAAGGCCATGGTCCGGTGACAAATCCTGTGCTGCCCAGGGCCATGTCGGTCCTGCAGTGCCTGCACGCGCCGTCTGTTCCCTCACTTGTTCATCCATCTAGCCAATACCTGGAGAGCCTCTGCTATGAGCCAGACTCCATGTGGGGTGCTTGGGCACGGCGATCAGCCACACTCAAACAGCCACACTCAAACGCTGCCCACAGGGAGAGCCCTCTCCATGGCTTCTCAAGAGCTGCTGCAGTGCATGATGTCACAAAAGCCACTGTGCAACCCAGCAACGCCAGCTCGCGGACTCATAGGGGCCAAGATGCTCTGAGGATAAGGTGACTGCTGGCTTCACTTGGGATGCCTTCAAAGGCCACCAAGGAGCTGTGCCCACTCCACTCAAAACCCACTGTGTTTGATCCCTCCTGCCCTGGCTGGGAGTCGATGCCCTAGTTTTAAATGGGGCGGTGGCCTAGATCTGGCCTCAGGGAATCACGGAGTTGGAGCCATCATGGCCGTGTGGGAACAAGGGTTTGTTAGCAGGGTCGACTAGCCTGCCCCAGTTCTGGTGTGACATGTGTCCCTACACACCTTTCAAGGACACCAAAGAACCATTCACCCAGAGGACCAAGCATAAGGCCAAACAAGGACAGTGCCCCACCCCAGGACTTAGTGCAGGCTAGATGGAAGTATGTCTGTCCTGGTAGGTGCAGGCTGAGTTCCAGTGGTAGCACGGCCACCCCCAGCTTTATCCTCGACCACTAAGGGCCTTCTGAGGAGGTTGTGAGTGCTGGTCTGACACATTCTGCAGCAGGACAGGTGCTTCCCGGCAGGTGACGGAGGCTCAGTGGGGTGACATGGAAGACGTAAACCCATGGTCCTGAGGCCCTCAGTGCATGCAGCTCTCCCTGGGGCACCTGGACCCTTGAACTGCAGCACCCATGGCCATCTTGCTAACTCAGGATGTGCCCTGTCCTGCGTTCCCTTCCCTGCGGGTGCAGCTAGTGAACTGAGTGGAGTTCTCCCCTTCCCCACAGGCATGTTCCATACACATGCTTGACTGCAAGGGCCTAAGTTCAGTGGCCCTTATGAAGAGCTGCCTTGCCACCAGCTTGAGGCAGTTTCCTGCCTTTAGAAGTTGCCTCAATAGGCCACAAGAGGCTACCCCCACATGGAGGCGTGGGGAGGTGGAGGGAGAGTAGGGTCCCTGTGCCCAGAAAGCCAGCACCCTGGCCCAGCCCCCATGGCCACCCACCATACCTCAGAATCACACCCACCAGACCAGAAAGTTGCCAGCCCAGACACAGCCAACAGTGAGCCCCACACAGGACACGGACGGCAGGATTCCTCTGCCTTCCTTTGGAGGAAACATCCCCAAGGAAAGGAAGAACTGGGGAGGCAGGAGAACCAGGACACGTGAGTCCTCCCTATGTACCCACAGAAACCACGCCAGCACCCCACCCTGGGAGGCCTGGGTTGCACCCTCCCGCCCACGAGAGCCCACAGGACGGCATTCTCCAGACCCTCTGGGCTGTCACCCTCAGGGCCCACACCAGTCGCTCTCCTGCCAGGCCCTTGCAGACTCTAGGACCAAGGGTGCCAGGCACATGGCCCACCAGCCCTGCCCCACACACCACTGGGGACATGCAGGGAGGAGCTTCTTGGGGACAGGCACATGCACAGGGGAGGCCATCACAGTCACAAATACTGCCTGGCACGCTCCCTCACCCACCTCGCTGATGCCCATGGCAGGATCCCTACCCAGAAGGCCAGGAGACCCAGACATATCAGGGCAGGTGGGGTGAAGCTTGAGGTCTAAGGACGGGTGGCTGCCATAGCACTCCCACACCACCGCAACAGCACAGCACTACAGGCCCACAAAGCTGCCAGTAAGCAACTCCTGAAAATGAACTCACCAAGGCCCATGGAGCCTGGGCTCCCACTGCAGTGTGTCTGTCCGTGGGGTTGCTGCCTGGGAAGGGAGGCCTCCACCAGGGGCCTGGACTCTGCCCCCCACACCAAACCATACCCTCAGGCTTATCTGCACCCACCAGAGTCCCTGGGAACTCCTCCCTTTAGAAGCTGCCTCTGTCCCACAGGGAGATCAGAAGCTGGTCTCACCTGCTCCAAGACCCCCACCCTATCCAGTGCAGCCAACCTCGTGTCAGCCAGGATGGCAGCCAGGTGCACGAGGCCCTGCCTCACAGCCTGGCTCTGCTACTGGGAATCAGCCTCAGGCAGGAGTCCACAGGCAGGGCCGAAGACCACTCCAGGGAGGGCAGCTCAGGCTCCCTGTGCACTGCCAGGGATAGGTGCCCAGGTGAAGCAGGCCTGGGCACACAGCCAGGCGGCCACCGAGACTGCCCTGGACCCAGGCCCTGGCACTGCCTGGCCACTCCAGTGGCCAACAAAGCAGCCACTTCTTTGAAACAGGCAGCTGCTTCTCTTGGTACACATTTCCTGTGGCAGGAGCTAGCGGACAGGGCACTGGCCTCCCAGTCCTGTCCCTCCTGAGCCATGTGTGAGGCCCACTGTGGCCTCCTCCACTCATCTGCCTGTCAGTCTCTTATGTGATAAAAGGGACACTGGTTCAGAGAGGCATGGCGCGGGCACGACACTGCTGACCTGGGTAAGTGAGCGACAAGGGTTTAGCCAAAACCCCAAGATGCCCCTCAGAAGCCAAGTCCAGGAGTAGAAGCCGAGGGACCCATGAGCGCAGTGTACTTGCTGTGGCAAACACCATGCCAGAGCACGCTGCCAGGTGCCTTGGCTCCAGGCTTCCCTGCAGCCACCAAGTCTTCAGTTTACAAAGGCTCCAGCCTCCAGCTCCCGCTGGAAGTCAGAACAGGCTGGGTACCTGTGGGGATGTGAACAGCCCTGAGATTCCTGTCAGCTGTGCTGCACGGCCCTCCAGGGAAGGAAGCCTGTGCAGAGCAGAGACACCCATGCATCCGCCAGTAGGCAGACGTCCAGCTGGGTGCTCTTCGCCTTCAGGGCCACCTGACCTGGGTGGGAGAGAAGGGCTGGAGAGTGGGCATCTGCAAAACAAGGAGGGCGTGGGGTCGCCCGAGTCCTTCGTGTATCCAGAGCTGCACACACCTCAGTTATGTACTGTTGGAGGAAATCATCTTTTTCAAGTTGTCAGGATCTCAATTTTAGTTCACAAGTTCAATGTTGTTTAGCATTGAATACTATTTTTAACAGGAAAAAAAAAGGACGAGCACTCGCGCTCTTTGGTGCTTCTGTGTTTCTGAGCTTGCCTTGTGGTAGAAGCAGCTCTTACCCAGGCAATTCAGTGGACTTGTCAGTGGCCAGGCAGGCGTCACAGGGGCACAGAGAGGCAAACAGAGGCTGTGGGGGCTGTGTGCACTGTCCTCCCCAGCTCTGGCCCTCCATCACCACCTTCTTGGGAAGGGCAGGGCTTCAGAAAGCTCTAGCGCTCACTGTCCTTCCTGTTAAAGGGCAAAGGAGGTAGGGAAGGGACCAGGCTGGGGCAGAAGGTGCAAGAGGGCCAATGTGCCTGGGGACTTTAAGGACAACTTGTTCAAGGAAAATGGAGGAGGAGGGCATGATGAGAACTTCCGCCCCAGTGAAGCTAGTTTCTTCCACAGTCCCTTGCAGGTACCGTCCACAACTGGGCACAGCGGCTCTGGCATTTCAACAGTACTAAGGACCTGTTTCCTCCTGATGCCTTGTCCAGGCACATCCCCCAGCCTGGCCACCAGGGAAGTAGGGACAGCAGCCTGCGCAGCCTCCCTTCAACTTCAGGGAAACTGAGAAATCAGATGTGGGAAGTAGAACAGGGATGGTGTCAGGACAGGAGGGACAGGCTGTCCCAGCAACTCCACAGGACTTCAGGTGTTCAGCCTGGTGCCCAAGAAGAGTCACTACGGGACAGACGACAGCATCCCTGCTTCCTGAGATAATGCCCAGGGCACATCCTGGGGAGCCCACGTCCCCCTCCTGGGGTCTCTGGACTGGGCCAAGTTGCACCCTGCACATGGCTGCCCCAGTGGCACAATGCAGCCATCTTGGAGCCCACGCCCAGAGACCTCCTCAGGCCGCTTATCCCCAGGTCTTCACCCAGCTGCGCATGACCCACAGAGCAACAGAGTATGGCTGCACAGGTCTCCAAGCCCAGCCTCTACCCACAGCCTCCCTGCAATGAGATGCTCAAGCAAGGGTCACAGGTCAGCAAGCCCACTCCTCTCTCAGACTCAGAAACAAGACTCGGTCAGGTGTGGCTACTGCCTACTCCCAAGGAGGCTGCAGCATGGCCTTTTTGGGCTGCCTGGGTATTCCCTCAGACTTCAGAAGCCAAGTGGCGCGGAGCTGCCTGTGACGTGCAGCTGACTGCAGGTGCTCAATGACTGTCTGCCGATGCAGGGCTGGGCACTGGGCCCACCAAGAAACAGCAACAGCCCCTGCCCTCCAAGCGCCCACGTTGACAGGGAGCCAGAATCGCTGGGCAGGATGGGGTCTGCAAGCACTGCAGGCAGACTTTCTGGGCATTCTCACCAGAGCAAGGCGACCGGGTTGAGTGGCTCCACACAGCAAGACTTAGCAGGAAGCAGGAGGGGGGCAGCTGGATGGAGGGAAATTCCTGTCCATGCCCAGGGGTTGGGAGACAGTAACAATCACACAGTGCTCCTGGATGATCCCACCACACCGGGGGCCAGGGCAGGACCGGAGGGACACCGCAGTGAGGAGATGCAGCCCTGAGTCAGTGAACGGGTAAGTGGAGCATTCTCCAGCAGGGGCAGGGGTGTCTGTCTTCGGGGTCTGGGCCCAGTTTCTCGATGTCTAATGAAGAAATCGATCATACCCACACCCCATGTTGCCTCAGCCCACAGTCAGGCGAGCGTCAGCCCAGGACAGATGTGCACATGACGAGCCACCAGCCTTCCAGGGTTTCTGTAGTGGTTTTTCAAAAAGTCCAAACTCTTTCCATCTAGTGGTGTCATCTGCCTTCTCAGCACTTGTCCACGCCTGGGGCAGCACAAGGAGGCATTGCGTACAGGTGAAGCTGGGCCAGGGGATGCTCTCCACCAGTGGCCACGTGCAGGGCTGTCCTCCCTCAGGTTTTTCACCGGCTGCCTCCAGCCTGTGAACCATAAGCCTGCAGTTTTGGAAGGCTTTTTTAGAGCAGCAGAACCCTTCTTTCCAGCTGCCACATATGAGGTAGTGGCACCAGCAGGAGGTGGTCTCATCAGTCAGAGAAATGCACTCAGCCCTCCCCTGCCACCAACTGTCCCTCAGCTTTGACTGTGTGTGTGTAAAATTGGGGAGACCCAAGTGCTGCTCATAGCCTGGGGAAGGACGAGGTGAGAAGGTGCCTGGAGAGCTTGGTGTAGGGCCCAATGTGCAAGGAGTGTCGGCAGGGCTGAAGCTCTTATGCAGGGCAGGGATACAGGGGGCCCAGGCACCTCTCTGTGGCAGTCTGGACTGTAAGTCCCTGAGCCCTGGGCCCAGCAGGGTTTCAACCTGGCTCCCTTGAGGACTCAGAGGTCACCGGCCTGTCTGCCAACCAAGTGGCTTCAGAGACTCACATGCAGAGACGTAAGGGGAAGAAAGAGGGGTGCTCCTCCTGGGAGCAGAAGGACCTCAGAAGAAGCAAGACACAGCCAGCCCCAGGGCCAGGCTCAGCAGGTTCCTGCAAGATGTGCCACCCAGTCCCCGTCCGTCCGTCCGTCATCCCGTGCCTCCCCCACAGCCACACCACACCACACCACCCAGCAGCAGCTACCCATATCCCCCCGAGGCTGGGGAAACTACCTCTCTTGCCCCTCTTCACATTTGAGAAAGTTGCACAGAACTGGAAGGATAGAATTACCCCACCTCCTCCCCAGTCCCAGACTCTGGAGCCAGGAGGCAATTACAGGGCATTCTCCACCGTAACAGTGACTCACACTTCCGTAGCCAGCAGATCTGGGCAGGAGGAGACCAGAGATCCCCAAAGGAGAAGCACAGACCCGACTTGGCCCCAGCTTTCCCCACCGGACCCCATACGCCCAGGCCTAGTCTCGGTATTGGGCTTCGTTGTTGCTTTCAGCATCCTTACCTGCAGTCTGGTAGCAAACCCCAGAGCAATAAGAGGACTCAGAGAGCCTGCCCAGCCAGGGCCACCTGACCACACGAGGGCTCACGGGTCAGCACCAGAGGGCCCTTCAGCCGGAAGAGCCCGGGTTGTCAGGGCCACCCCTAACTTCCCGAGTTGCTGCCAGCTCAGCACGAGGACCACGGAAGAGGATATATGGGGTGGATGGCACAAACGGGTGTCCCGGCTCCTCTACTCCAGGGGGCCACCCCAGGCAGGTCCCCGAGTGCCTAACGGGGTGGGGGTGGGGCGCGTACACCACACAATACAACCCCAGGGCGTGGGGTCCAAAGCCTGGCCTGGAGATAAGGGCACTCAAGGGCAGGCAGAGCTGGGCCGCGCCCGTGTCCGCGGCACCCCAGGGCCGACCTCGAGTGAATC
>NW_007076277.1:0-348 GCF_000164805.1 Carlito syrichta
CTAAATATTGAACTCCCATATGACCCTGCAATCCCCCTACTGGGAATATACCCTGAAGAACTCAAATCACTCTATTAAAAAGATTACCTGCATACGTATATTTATTGCAGCATTGTTCACATTAGCAAGAACCTGGAAGCAACCATGCTGTCCATCAAAAGAGGACTGGATTAAAAAAAATGCAGTACATATACATGATGGAATACTACACAGCCATAAAAAAGAATGAAATCATGAATTTTGCAGCAACCTGGATGGAACTAGAGTTATAATACTGAGTGATCTCTCACAGAAACAAAGATCTGAGTATCACATGTTCTCACTCATATAGTGGACCTTGAACATCCA
>NW_007076278.1:0-609 GCF_000164805.1 Carlito syrichta
AAAAAAAAAATGTAACTGCCCCACATTTTCTCTGTTCTGTCCATTAGGCTACAATTTTTGACATCTTTTCACCTTTTTATTTTTTTCCCTGTGAAATCAAGTCTCAACAATGGAAAGTGGAAAAAGCAATGTGACACCTATGGAGAAAGAAAGAACAAAACAAAACCAAAAATTAAAAAAAAAAAAGAGGGGAGACGGGGCAAGATGGCGACGGCATAGGTGAACTTGTGAGATTCTCTGAACGTGAGTTCCCCAAAAAGGCTATCACTTCGCTACCCCCATCCCCCAGCCCACCACCAACCGCGCTGGGGGCAGGCCCGGGAACTTCAGTCCCACGCAAGGCCAGATATTGCACCCCCGCCCCACTGCTGCCGTTCTACTCGTGTGTGGAAGTCTCCGGTCCCAGCCCCCTCCAGATCCCTCCCCGGCTGCATTGTCTCCAGCCCGGGCACCCGGCATCAAGCCGCCGGTCACACAGGGAGGCTCTGGGCACCCGCCCCTCAGAGACGCTGGTTCCATTTCTGGCTGAAGTCCTCTGTTGGGTCCCAGCGCCACTCTCGCTGTCTAGAGCCTGCCCTTTGGAACTTTGGAGCTCTGGAACTCCGGGTC
>NW_007076279.1:0-392 GCF_000164805.1 Carlito syrichta
CAGTGAATTATGTTAGTTCAAGCATGATCAAACATGACATTTTGAGGTTTAATAGGAATACAGCTAACTTTAGAAATTTCATTGTTCCCATTTTTTACTAATTGCAGTTTTGGTTTTAGTACAATTTACAGTTTGTATTTGGGTTTTATTTTAGAAGCTTTATTGCTGATGATTCAGCTTTATATATTAGAGTTAGAATTAGAAACTTTTATAGAAGTTAAAATAGATATATAGGATTTTAGAACAGCCATTTTCTTAAGAGATTGTAATCAATTTTTTCTAGAAATGGCCCAGCATGATCTTTCAACTGGGCCACATTCTTTAGGAACTGTTTTGGGCTATAATTAAGAGTTTCTATAGTGTAGGTAGAATTAGCGTAAAATAGAAAGGAA
>NW_007076280.1:0-579 GCF_000164805.1 Carlito syrichta
CCTCTGTGGAAAGCAGTGTGGCGATTCCTAAAAGCTCTAAATATCAACCTCCCATATGACCCTGCAATCCCCCTGCTGGGAACATACTCTGAAGAACTCAAATCACTGTATAAAAAAGATACCTGCACATGAATGTTTATTGCAGCATTGTTCACAATAGCAAGAACATCGAACCAACCATCCTACCCATCAAAAGAGGACTGGATTTTAAAAATGTGGTACATATACACGATGGAATACTATGCAGTCATAAAAAAGAACAAAATCATGAATTTTGTAGCAACCTGGATGGAGCTAGAGTCTATAAAACTGAGTAACCTCTCACAGAAACAAAGATCTGAGTATCACATATTCTCACTCATATAGTGGACCTTGATCATCCAACATACTACCATAAGAAAATGACTGACAGTGGTGGGAAACTATGGGGATGAAGGGGGATGGGACTAATGGTAGTAAACATCTGTCTGGGGATGGGGAGTCACCTGTTATCAACAAGGGGGCCTGAATGAAGCATATTTGTATACCTAACCCTTAATTGTACCCCACAATATCAAAATAAAAAATATTGATAAAAAA
>NW_007076281.1:0-373 GCF_000164805.1 Carlito syrichta
GAGATCCAGAACCTCAATGTGACTCTTGACCAAATAGACTTAATTGATACCTACAGAACACTCCATCCAAAGACCACAGAATAGATATTCTACTCATCACCGCATGGAACGTATTCTAAGATTGACCACATAATTGGCCATAAATCAAGCATGAGCAAATTTAAAAGGACCAAAATTTTACCATGCACCTTCTCGGACCACAGTGGAATAAAAGCAAACATTAACACCAACAAGGTCCCCCAGAACACACAAAGACATGGATACGAAACAGTATGATGCTAAACAACTCCTGGGTCAATAATGAAATCAAAACAGAGATCAAAAGATACCTGGAAATAAATGAAAATAAAGAAACATCTTACCAAAATCTCTG
>NW_007076282.1:0-340 GCF_000164805.1 Carlito syrichta
TCTTGAACCTGCGGGCTCAGGCAATTCACTCACCTCAGCCTCCCAAAGCGCGGGATTACAAGCTGAGCCACTGAGCCTGGCCCCTGAGGGAAACTTTAAACAGCCGCTATCCATCTCATCCATTAGGTTGAAATTTCTTTTTTTGACTTGGAGTCTCACTCTGTCGCCCAGACTGGAGTGCAGTGGCCGCTCCTGCCCACCGCAGCCTCAACCTGCTGGGCTCCGGCTATCCTTCTGCCTCAACCTTCCAAGTATCCAGAATTACAGGCGCGCCCTATCACACCCGGCTAATTTTTTTTTATTTATTGTGGAGATGAGGTCTCGCTGCCCAGGCGGGTCT
>NW_007076283.1:0-347 GCF_000164805.1 Carlito syrichta
CTACACTGTTGGTGGGAGTGTAAACTAGTGCAGCCTCTGTGGAAATCAGTGTGGCGATTCCTAACAGCTCTAAAAATCAACCTTCCATATGACCCTGCAATCCCCCTGAAGAACTCAAATCACTCTGTAAAAAAGATACCTGCACACGTATGTTTATCACAGCATTGTTCACAATATCAAGATCATGGACTAACCATGGTGTCCATCAAAAGAGGACTGGATTTAAAAAATGTGGTACATATACACAATGGAATATTACACAGCCATAAAAAAGATCAAAATCATGAATTTTGCAGCAACCTGGATGGAATTAGAGTTTATAATACTGAGTGATCTCTCACAGAAAC
>NW_007076284.1:0-354 GCF_000164805.1 Carlito syrichta
AGGCCAAGAGGATGGCCCAATTTGAGCTGTTTGAGAGCAACCTGGGCAACCTTGTAAGGAAAGAAAAGACAGAAAGAAAGGAAGAAATAAAGAAAGAAAGGAAGGAAGGAAGGACGGAAGGAAGGAAGAAGGAAAGAAAGAAAGAAAGAAAGAAAGAAAGAAAGAAAGAAAGAAAGAAAGAAAGAAAGAAAGAGGCCAGACTCAGTGGCTCAGCCTGTAATTCCATGCTTTGGGAGGCCGAGGTGAGTGAATTGTCTGAGACCGAGTGTTTGAGACCTGCCTGGGCAACTTGGCGAGACCTCATCACTACAGTAAATCAGAAAAGTAGCCAGGTGTGGTAGTGCACACCTGTAG
>NW_007076285.1:0-354 GCF_000164805.1 Carlito syrichta
GAAGACCAATCAGAATAGCAGCACATTTATCTACAGAAACCCTGCAGGCTAGGAGAGCTTGGAGCCCTATCTTCAAAGTCCAAAAAGATAAACAATATCAACCAAGGATAACCTACCCGGCCAAGCTAAGCTTCATCAGTGAGGGAGAATTAAAATCTTTCCCAGATATCCAAACCTTAAGAACTTAAGCTGCCACCACAGAAGAAAAGGAAAAAAGAACAACATTCCTCACAAGAGTACAGGGAAAAGAATAAAATATACATGAACCAACACCAAAACCAAAAGAAAGAAAGGAAAAAAAAAAAAAAAAAGGGGAAGAACAACAACTCTATAAGAACTCTATGATAGGGATGA
>NW_007076286.1:0-390 GCF_000164805.1 Carlito syrichta
TGCAGTGGCCGTTCCTGGCCCCCGCAGCCTCGACCCGCTGGGCTCCGGCGATCCTTCTGCCTCAGCCTTCCAAGGAGCTGGAACTATAGGCGAGTGCTATCACGCCCGGCTAATCTTTGATTTATTGTACAGATGAGGTCTCCCCAAGTTGCCCAGGCGGGTCTCGAACCTGTGGGCTCAGGCGCTCCACTCACCTCAGCCTCCCAAAGCGCGGGATTATAGGCTGAGCCACCGAGCCTGGCTTCTAATTTACTTTTAAATAAACTTTTCTTTTTTTTTTGAGTCGGAGTCTCATTCTATCATCCAGACTGGAGTGCAGTGGCCGCTCCCGGCCACCGCAGCCTCAACTTGCTGGGCTCCGGCAATCCTTCTGCCTCAGTCTTCCAAGGA
>NW_007076287.1:0-2282 GCF_000164805.1 Carlito syrichta
AAGCGAATGGAATGGAGAGTAACGGAATGGAATGTAATGGAGAGTAACGGAATGGAACGTAGAGTATCGGAATGGAATGGAGAGTAACGGAATGGAATGGAATGGAATGCAAAGGAGTGGAATGGAATGGACAGTAAGAGAATGGAATGGAATTGAATGGAATGGAATGGAATGGAGAGTAATGGAATGGAATGGAATAAGATGGAATGGAATGGAATGGAGAGTAACGGAAATGAAAGGAGAGTAACCTAATGGAATTGAGAGTAACAGAATGGGAAGTAATGGAAGGGAATGGAATGGAATGGAATGGAGAGTAACGGATGGAATGCAATGGAGAGTAACGGAATGCAAAGGAATGGAACTCAAAGAAAAAAATGGAATAGACAGTAACGGAATGGAATGGAATAAAATGGAATGGAATGGATGGGAGAGTAATGGAACGGAATGAAATGGAATCTATTGGAATGGGTGGAACGCAATGGAATGGAATGGAGAGTAATGGAATGGAAAGGAAGGAGAGTAACGGAATGGAATGGAATGGAAAGGAATGGAATGGAATGGAGAGTAATGGAACGGAATGAAATGGAATCTATTGGAATGGGTGGAATGCAATGGAATGGAATGGAGAGTAATGGAATGGAATGGAATGGAAAGGAAAGGAATGGAATGGAAGGAGAGTAACGGAATGGAATGGAATGGAACTGAAAGGAAAGGAATGGAATGGAGAGTAACGGAATGGAATCCAAAGGAATGGAATGGAATGGAATGGAAAGGAGAGTAACGGAATGCAATGGAGAGTAAAGGAATGGAATGGAATGAAATTGAATGGAAGGGAATGGAGAGAAACCGAAAGGCATGGAAAAGATTGGAATGGAATGGAATGCAATGGAATGGAGAGCAACGGAAGAGAATGGAATGCAGTGGAAAGGAATGGAATGGAATGGAGAATAACGGAATGGAAGTAAATGGAATGGAAAGGAGAGTAATGGAATGGAATGGAATGGAGAGTGATGGAATGGAATAGAATGGAGAGTAACGGAATGGAATGAAATGCATTGTAATGGAAAGGAATGGAATGGAAAGGAATGGAATGGAAAGGAATGGAGGGTAACGGAATGCAATGGAATGGGAGGGAATGGAATGGAATGCATAGTAACGGAATTCAATGGAATGGAATGGGGAGTCACGGATGGAATGGAATGGAATGGAATAGAATGAAGAGTAACGGAATGGAATAGAGGCTAACGGAATGAAATTTAATGAAATGGAATGGAATGGCGAGTAGTGGAATGAAATTGAATAGATTGGAATGAAATGGAATGGAATGGAGAGCAACATAATTGAATGGAATGGAATGGAATGAATTGGAATGAAGAATAACGTAATGGAATGGAATGGAATGGAAAGGAGTTGAAAGGAATGGATTGGAGAGTAACGGAATGGAATGAATGGAATGGATGTAGAGTAACGGAATGGAATGGACAGTAACGGGTTGGAATGGAATAGAGAGTAAAGGAATGAAATGGAACGGAAATCAATGGAATGGAATTGAGGGAATGGAATAGAATGGAATGGAATGGAGAGTAACGGAATGCAATGGAATGGAATGGAATGGAAGGGAAAGGAAAATATCGCAATGGAATGAATGGAGGAATGGAATGGAATGGAATGGAATTGAGAGTAACGGAATGGAATGGAATAAAATGGAAAGGAGAGTAACTTAATGGAATTAAATTTAATGGAATGGGATGCAATGGAGAGTAATGGGATGGAGTGGAATAGAAAGGAATGGAGTGTAACGGAATGGAATGGAAAGTAACGGAATGCAATGCAATGGAATGGATTGGAATGGACTGGAGAGTAACGGAATGGAATGGAATGGAATGGAGAGAAATGGATTGGAATGGAATGGAATGGGTTGGAATGGAGAGTAACGGAATGGAATGGAATGGAACTGAATGGAAAGGAATGGAATGGAGTGCAAAGGAATGGAATGCAAAGGAATGGAATGGAATGGAATGGAGAGTAACATAATGGATCGGAGAGTAACGGAATGGAATGGAATGAAATGGAATGGAATGGAATGGAATGGAGAAAAACGGAATGGCATGGAATAGATTGGAATGGAATGGAATGGAGTGGAGAGCAACGAAAGGGAAAGGAAAGCAATGGAAAGGAATGGAATGGAGAATAACGGAATGGAATGGAGATTAATGGAATAAAATGGAATGGAAAGGAATGGAATGGAAAGAAATGGAGAGTAACGGAATGGAATGGAATGG
>NW_007076288.1:0-406 GCF_000164805.1 Carlito syrichta
CTACAAAACTCTGCTCAAAGAAATCAAAGATGACACAAACAAATGGAAAAATATTCCATGATCATGGATTGGAAGAATCAAAATTGCTAAGATGTTCATCCTGGCTGGGCTCGGTGGCTCAGCCTGTAATCCCAGCACTTTGGGAGGCCGAGGTGAATGAATTGCCTGAGCCCACAGGTTCCAACCAACCCAGGCAATTTGCTGAGGTGGGAGGATCGCCAGAGCCCAGCAGGTTGATGCTGGGGTGGCCGCTCCAGCCCGGACTGGACGAAGGAGTGAGACTACAACTCAAAAAAAAAAAAAAAAAAGATGTCCATCCTACCCAAGACTATCTACAAATTTAACACAATACCCATTAAATTACCAGCAACATTCTTCTCAGACCTGGAAATGACAATACAGGAAT
>NW_007076289.1:0-311 GCF_000164805.1 Carlito syrichta
TAGTTTCAGCTGCTTGGAAGGCTGAGATGGAAGGATCACTGGGGCCCAGCAGGTCAAGGCTGCGGTGGCCACGAGCGAGCCACTGCACTCCAGTCTGGACGACAGAGTGAGACTCCAACTCAAAAAAAAAAAAGAAAGAAAAAATTAGTCCAGTGTGATGACGCACACCTCTGGTTCCAGCTGCTTGGAAGGCTGAGGCGGAAGAACCACCTGAGCTCAGCAGGTAGAGGATGCAGCGGCCATGAGGGTGCTACTGTACTCCAGTCTGGGTGACAGAGTGAGACTCCTACTAAAAAAAAAAAAAAAAAAAA
>NW_007076290.1:0-831 GCF_000164805.1 Carlito syrichta
GGGAGGGGCTGCAGCCACGCCGGGGAAAGAAGGCTGAGGTGAGTGGATTGCCTGGGCCCGAGGGTTTGAGACCCGCCCGGGCAACTTGGCGAGACCTCGTCTCTACAGTAAATCAAAAAAATAGCCGGGGGGGCAGGGGTAGCGGGCGCCTGTCGTTCCAGCTACTCGGAAGGCGGAGGCGGAAGGATCGCCGGAGCCCGGCAGGTCGAGGCTGCGGTGCCCCGGGGCGGCCACTGCACTCCTGTCTGGGCGACAGAGTGAGACTCCAACTCAAAAAGAAAAAAAAAAAGTCATAGTTCAACAACAGCTAACCAAAAAAAAAAAAAAGAAAGAAAGAAAACGGGGTAACAGCTGCAATGTTGGCACCCGCAACTGCTCCGCGCACCCGGCTCCCTCTCTGGCTGCTGTCACTTCAAGGCGAGAAACTCTGAGCTGCTGCATCAGTTCTGTATTCAGGTGTTCTGTCGTTTCTCTGAAAGATCCCCGTTCAGAGACACGAACCGACCTAGGGGTGGCACCGAAGGTGCTGTGACTGCCCACGATGGAGAGTCTGCTGAGACTCAGTGGCACTTCCGTCCCTTTCGGGGTCCTTCGTGATCTCCTCCCTCACGGACGCTGTTTTGGCGCGACGTTTTGGTCCTACAGGTGCGGTATCGCTGTGGGCAGGGCTGCGGGCAACTGGTCGACCCACTGGCTGGGAGGGCCCCCTCCCACCTTGGCACACATTTTTGTGGGCCTGTGAGCGATAACTTTGCTGGTGACCCTAATTTTGCTGGTGTACCCAGGGCATGTGTATGGTGAGGTGTTCGCCCCCCCCCCGGGGTTGTGACG
>NW_007076290.1:851-9121 GCF_000164805.1 Carlito syrichta
GGGTTGTGACGAGCCCCACCCAGGCCCCGTCCCTGGCACAACAGGCACCTCACTCCGGGCTCTTCGTCCACACGCCCATTCCGCGGTTGGGACCCACTGAGACTGCCATCAAGCTCCCCTGATGGCAGTCCTCAACAGAAACTCCAACTGATGTAGTTACCTCACGTTCTCCCCAGTCAGACCTTCAACCCATACATGAGGGACAGACCTTGAGGGCTTCAAATTGGAGTGCTCTTCCGTGCTCAACTGCGTGCCGGGGCTTCTCCACCCCACACTTAGGGCCTCTTTGCAAAGAAACACCTTTTGGGGCATGGGTTGAGATCAGCCTCTTCCTATGATCACGTGGTTCTTCCATTATGATGGGTGACGCCCGTTTTCCTCACCAGGGCCTGACATTTTGGTCCTGCAGGGGACGTGCTGGTGCTTAGAGGGCAACTGGTCGACCCACCAGACAACCCCCCCCCCCCCAGGCCCCTGTGTCCCAGATTCACCAGTTTGACCTCTCTAGTCCCTCCCAGACCAGGGCATGGTGTACAGCAAGGTGGGCATCTCTCCCCCCAACCACAAACACCCCTGGGGGCTGCAACAAGCCCCACCCTACTGCCCCCCAGGCATGCATGTCAGGCACCTCACTCCAGAGCCTCATCCACACCCCCCATTCCAGGGTTGAGGCCCACTGAGGCTGGAGGCAAGCTCCTATGCTGGCAGCCCTCAATAAAACACTCTCCCCACCAGACCCTCACCACCCCAAGTGGGGGATTGACATGGAAGGGCTCAAAGGGGACTACATTCCACACTCCCTCCATGCCCCTTGATTCTCCACCCTACACTTACAGCGTTGGTCCTCACACCTCATAGTCCTATGTCTACACACAAAAAAGCACGTGCTACTTGCCCAGCTAATATTTTGGGGGGAGAACAACTCTCACCCGTGGCCCAAGGGCACACAGCTTGAACTCCTAAAAGCCCCCCACAATCAAGTCCCCCCTCCACTCCCCCCACACCATCTTCTCTCCCCCCCAACCTTGCCCCAGCCCCCAAAGCCTCCTATAACACTGGGAATCCCATCCAGGTGAGAAAGCACTAAAGCCACAAACACCCTTTCAGGCTGCACAGCCTGGTCTCACACTCCTAAAACCAAGCAATCCAAAGTGCACACCCATCCAAGTGCATACCACACACAGTTCACCCTTAAATCAGAGGATGCACACCAGGGCCTGCAGCTGAAAGGCAAACAAAAGGAATTCTGTGAGGGAACTTGGCTCTCAAAGGAACCAAGCTTGGGACAGGCAAGAGTCCATTTCACCAAGCAGGGAACCACCCCTTCATTCTGGGGGCCAGGATGCACCAAGGTATGGGAATAAGCAGGTTTACTCAGGATGTTCATACAGCACCCCACACCCATCAGGAGCCAAAGACTCTGGGTGTCAGCGTTCCCCTTCCACCTCTTGTGGTCAGTCTCACTGGGCACCGCCAGGGGATCTCAGTGCCCAGACAGCTATGATGGATGAGGGAGCGAGGGAGCAGGTAGATGAGCAACATTGACACATGGCAACCACCTGGAGTTGCTACCCCTCCACAGACCTGACCATCTAACATGAGTCTTGCACTGGCTACTATACCTCTGGCTACCCTCCTTTCTCCTCTCCCCACTGGGGCCTGCTTCCTAGCCTCAGTGACTCCCTGGTTTTGGTGGGTGTTACAGTATGCACAAGACAAGGGACAGTGGAGAGATGGAGAAGGGAAGGCACAGCACCAAGAGGCTCAGCAAGCCAGAGGCACACACTGAGAATCCAGAGATCCAAATAATGCAAGAAACCGACAGCTTGCGAAAGCTTATTTATGAAAAGAAACAGTTTCTTTACACCATACATTTTCATGCTGGGTGTGTGAAGTAGTTAGAAGCACCCAAAATGAGGCAGAAAAATGCATAAAAAGCACAAGAACACTTCCTATTATGAGCACAGCAAAGCTACTGAAGCCCTTTCTCTCCAACATGCTCAATGGAGGGAAACTCAGCTCTCCATCAGTTAAAAATGGCAGTTCATCACATGCAGTTTGACCAAGCAAAGCAACAGTAACATCCACTGGATTCTTAAACAAGCAGGGCTTGAAGTACACTAAAGGCTTGACTTCTCAGGTGATCAGCTTAAGGGGTAAACTTGATTTGTGGGTTGCCAAATCCACAGAGGGCCATTCCTTTCCTCTCATAACTTTCCATTCACCTTACTCCTTTGTCTATAAATTCCCATGGGTTCACAAGTTGCAATCAGAATTGAACTCTATCCAACTGAAGTCTTTTTGCTTCACCATCCAAATGGTCAGGCTCTGCACTGGCATGGCTCACAGAAGAGACACACAGTCAGACATGTCCACCATTACACTTGTAAATTTCTCCCCCAGGAAAAAACAGAGCTTTGTCAGAACACATTTAACCTTCATTTGTGGTCTGCACAAGCTGGCTGCCACTGAGAAGCCCAGTAGGACAAGACACCACTGATGCCCAAGCTAAGGTAGGTGTGTTGGGAGACCCGGAAACACCAGGGGACAAGAGGCAAGGCCCAACCCTCAGAGGTCCTCCCATCCAGCCTTCATACCTTAAGGCTTCAACTCCCCTATCTGAACACGGAAAGTTGGGCACAATGCCCCTCTAGGGAGGGGGGAGAGACTCCAGGCAAAGCTGGAGACCAGGCATCTCCTCTAACTCCTGCTCTGTAAGGTCCTGGTGCCACACATGACCTTCCAGGGGACACTTAGAGAAAGCCAGCAGCAATCACTTGCCCCTCACCCACTGACAGAGATCACCACATCCTGCAGAAGAGACTGATGCCTCCACATCGTTCCAGAAATTCATTAGAGGCTGGTAAGCCTCACTGAGGGGCCATGGCTGAGGCAAATCACCCACAAGAGAGCAGAAGTGACCATCCACCTGGAAATGCTCACAAACAAGAAGAGGCAGGACCAGGGGGTAGCTGAGGGGCCAGGGCTGAGGCAAATCACCCACAAGAGAGAAGTGAGCGACCAAGAAGAGGTGTGGGCCCAGCTAAGTGCAGCCCCAGGTCTTCCCGCGTGCTTAGCCCTGCCACACCCAGACCTGCCCCTTCCAACATGTCTTCCAGCTGCCCTATCCAAACAGTGGAAAGTGGGGCACAATGCCCCCTGAGGGTGGGAGAGGGGATACATACAGGCCGAGCACCTCCTCTGTGAGATCACAGTGCCACCTGACCCAGGCAGATTCCACACATAACCTTCCAGGGTACACTTGGAGACACAAGGCAGCAGCCACTACAGGGTTGTGAAACACCATGCTTCACCAGTCCTTTGGAAGGAGACTGGGTCCCATTTTAAGCCACAAGACAATTCTCTCCAAACTTCCCATACCTTAGACCACACTCACTTCTCCCCACCTCTGCCCTGTAGACTCCCCATCCTTAGGCTAATCATAGCAGGAGGACAGGAGCCTATAGCAGGCTTCAGCAAACCAGGATGGTCCAAACCCCATGGAGAGGGAGTACACAAATTGAAAACCAAGCTTCCACTCTCTCTCTAGGCCAGAAACAACCTCCTCTGAGTGTCACAGTCCCTGAGCCCTCTCCCTCCATGGGGACCTGGATTGTGGGTCTGGCCCTGAACCTCAGAGGCTGCTGGGCTCAGGCCAACGTCTCTGCATCTCAGTTTACCAATCTGGAATGTGGCATCACCATGCTCTCCTTGTAAATTCTGAGATGTGACTGACTTTTCTCATCCCCAGGGCCAATCAGCAGCAGCAGCCAGGGCAAAAATCCAGAGGCGAATGGCCCAGAGGCAGATGGCCCTCAGGCAGATCCAGTTGCACTCACGTCATTTAGACTGATTAGACCACACTCAGGCAGAGAGAGACCACGCTCAGGCAGAGACAGATCACACTCAGGCAGACTGGATTGCCCTCAGGCAGATCACCCACAGGATAGCCAAGTTTCCAGGATTGATGAGTAGTGAGCAGAGAGGGACCCCTGGGGTCTTCGTGGTGGGCCACTTTGTGGTGGGCAGCTGAAAGTCCAGGGCTCAAAGTCAAACAGGCAACCCAGGACAACCCCCGCAGGGGCAGGGACACTTGCACCGACCTCTTGGTGCTCCCCAGCTCCCTGCAACCACCAAGTCCCAGGCTGGCAGTGGCATGACCACCTCTCCCAACCACAAGGCCCAAGCCATCAGCCTGACCAGGCTGGGGTGGTGCAAATTATGCTATTATTTTGTTCCGTGGTTGAGTATCCAGGACCCACCAGCCCTAGCTGAGATGTAGGTGGCCCTAGGCTCTGGCACTGACTATAGGACATTGAGCAAGACACTGCCTCTTTGACAGCTTCCCCATCTAATGGGTGCTGCCATGAGGACTTGATTGAAATGACCACTGGAAATTTTTGACAAACAGATGCTTTCAAAATGAGAGCCCCCCCCAACCATGTTATGAGCATGGCCACCCCCCCATAGATGGCAACTTCCTCCTGCCCTCTCCACAATACAGAAGGAAGGCCTAGGGCCAAAGGTGATCCTTTGACCTGCAGGTGAGCCTCCAGCACCCAGCCCTAAGCTGCAATGTCACACCAACAGTTGGCATCATCACCCCCCCTCGGTGCCCAGGATACCCAGGCCCTGCAGCAACCCATACACCTGCACCGCCACACCTGCCCACACTCCCCTAACCTGGTTGACCCTGCCAGCAGCATGTGTGGGACAAAACGCCCAGAGGCAAATCACCCACAGGTAGAGGGGACTGCACTCAGGCCGATTGGTATATGCACACCCAGTGCAGAGAAACTGTGAATGCCTCATTAAGTCAATTATGATAATCATATTTTATGTAACTAAATTAAAGTTGTATTTTCTCAATTCATCCACATTTAGTAATTGATTTTGAAGGTATGAACTTTCACCATTGAGTACATCTCTAGTTCCTTGTCCTACGTTTTATAACAAGATGATTCAACTTGATTACACAGTACTTGAGTGCAGGGTATGATGGTGCCACTACATGACAACCAGGGTGACAAAATTGTTGTGCAGAGTATGATGGTGTCACTTACATGACAACCAGGGTGACAAAATTGTTGTAAAGAAACCATCAAAATTACCCTACTTGGATAACTGGCAATTCTAGAGCTGATAAATACTAACAGAGGATGCATTCGCTTATCATATCAAAACCAACCCGATTGGCTGCCCCAGGCCTGGGGGAGTGTGCACTGGTACCTTTGGTGACTCTAAGATGACCTTGGCCTGATCACACACCCTTGCATGGCAGAAACAAACCATTCAAACATCTGCCCTATCAACTTTTGATGGAAGTCACCATGCCTTCCATGGTGACCACAGGTGACAGAATAAGTTTCAAACCCAAAGGAGCCTAAAAACAGGCACACCACTGCCACCAGGCACAGACAGCCCTCCATAACTGTCTCCCCTTCCCTCGTGCAGCCAATGACCCAAAGGGCCCTGAGACCAAGCAACACCCATCACATGGGGTCCCAAACACACCAACCCCACCAACCAGGCCCCAAAAGCTGTGAAGTAGTAGTGAGGGGGCATAGGCAGGGAGAAGCCCACCACAACCATTCAACCATCCAAGGGGCACAGGGATCACCAGCACCAGGGAGAACCACTGAGGGCACAGAGGGGAAGGTACAGAAAACCAGTAGCACACCCAGGGCATGAGACATTAGGTGTGGCCAGGGCAACAGGAAAACCACAACAGGGAATCCCACTACCAGCCCAGAGAGTCAACATCCACAAGGAAACTGCCCACAGCAGTCAGCTGCAGCACATGAGGCCCACCACCTCAGAACACCAAAAGGCACACAAGACCCAGGGCAGGTGACACTAAGTCAAGCCAGACTCCACACACCCACCTTTCATACACCACCTGCAGGGTGGGGAGAAAAGCTCAGGGGACCACAGGCGGCACAAGACTGATCCCCATTCACCATGAATGTCCATCCCTTGCCTGACACAGCTTGGTATATAGCCCAGGAGAGCATTATACCACATCGTTCAGAGAGTGCCCAAGAAAAGGGGCAATCCAGATGAGGGCAGCCATCAGAGGAGCCTGCCCACAACCTCCCGAGCTCAACCTCGGGATGTGGGCAAAGGACAAACTTCTGGAGGGAGGTGCCTGACACGCACAGCACAGAAGCCAAGCGGGGTGGGTGGGACTTGTCACACCCAATGTACTGGTGCACCCTACAGGAAAGCATAGGGAGATACCCAGCAAGTGAGATCCCCATACCATGGCCTCAGGAATTGAGTTTGGAGGTGGTGCCTGCAAAGCCAGGACACTCAGGCACACAAGCACCAACACGTGGGCCCAAGGGGCCAGGCCCACTTGAGCATGAGGTGGCAACACTATACCGCACGGACAGCCATCAACACCACTACCCACACCAAAGCCTAAACCTCTTGAGTGTCATTCCCCAGGAAAGTGGAGTACCTGGAGTCCCAAAACGCCAGGCAGTGGTGAGGAAAATGACGCGTCTGTGAGCAAGGAGGTGTCACTGATCATGAGGCCTCCTGAAAGGACAGCACCCCCCAGGGTCACAGCACACCCCCCCCATCGTGGGCAGATACGGAGGTCCCAGGGCCATCTGGTCAACCCCGGGGGCACAAAACAGAAGGAGTGCGACTGGACAAGAGATGCGCCCATAGACACGGCTGCCAGTCTGAGGTGGGTCCGTGTCTCCACATGGGGATCCAAAAGAATGACCGGTACCGGCGAGGGACCACGGGCAACCCGGGCACGACCCTAACGGTCACCTGCGCGCTCCAGAACTGGCCCCCAGGGCAGGAGGAAAAAAAGGCTCTTCAGCCTGTCACCCTAGCACTCTCTGAGTCCGAGGAGAGCACATCGCTGGAGCCCGCGGGTTCGAGACCCGCCTGACCAACTTGGTGAGTCCACGTCTCTACCATAAAAGTCGGAAATCACCCGGTCACAGTAGAGCACGCACGTAGTTCCATCTACTCGTAAGACTGAGGGCGGAAGGATCACTTGAGCCCAGCAGGGCGAGGCTGCGGTGGAAGGGAGCGTGCCCCCACCCTCCAATCTGAGCGACAACAGACTCCAACCTTGCCTTGGGGTACCGGATCCCCCGGTCCGCCACCACTCAGTGCGTCGCGGCCACCACCCAGTGGCATGCTCTGCAGTGTGTGGGCGAGGGTTCCTACGGCTCCCTCGGTTGGGGGCCGGGGCCTGCTCTCTCTGTTCTATTGCGGCCCGCACCTCCCCCCTCTGAGTTGTGGGAGGGTCCCGCCGGGCCAGGCATGCGTCCGGCCATTGTGGAGGGGATGCATGTGTCCATGGGGGTGTGCCGTGGTCATGCCTGGTGCGAGCCGGGGATCTTGTGGAGGAGATGGGCTTCACCCCGACCCCTCTGCCAGGGAGCACGGCGTTACCACCCGCTCCCACGTACAAGCCGCGGTCTCCGACGGTGGCGTGTGGCACGCAAGTGGGACCCTCTGCAGCCCTGGCAGTGTCCCACGGAGGTTGCTGGTCCCTCGGGGTGGGACCGGGTGGGACCGGGTGGGACTGGATGGGACCGGGTGGGATGGAATGGGTCGCGGGTGTGTGTGGTGACGTTGGGTGTGTGTGAGGTCACTCTCGGGGCCCCAGCTGTGGGTCCGGGGCCCATGGCAGGCCCGGGGTGTGTGTGCTTGCCAAGGGCTGGCTGGCGTCGAGGGCGGGCGCTGTGGGTCCGCCCTTTGTACCTGTGGTGGTGGGATCCCATGGCGCGGTTTTCCCGGTGGCCTAATCGTCCTCAAGGCCTCTCGTGCACCGGGTGCTCTCCTGGGCTCCCGCGCCTATCTCTCGCGGCCCTGGGGGCCCTACAATGGGCTCCCTCGGCCTCCCCGTCGCCGGTGATCCCCGGCCCCCAGACGGATGGTCGTCCAGCCGTGCTGCCGGGCTCATCCCCGCCTGTGCTCCACGCTATCGCTTCGCACCTTCGGGGGACTGGTCGCTGTGGAGAATCCCCGCGTGGTGGCCACTGTCTGGTCCCAGGGTCCCTCATGGCCGTCATCCATGCGGGGGGAGGGGGAGGTCACAGGGGGGCCATCTGTGACCGCCGGCGGTGGCAGGCCCCGAGCCCTGCGAGGGTCGTGTGGGTGTCCTCTGGGAGGCGCCTGGTTCGGACGTTCTGGGCTGCTGTGGGAGCGCCCTTGTAGCTGGGTGGCCACCGGCGTTGACACCATGCGCGCACCCGGCCGGCTGAGCGCTCAACCAGGGCGTGCCCTGGTCCTCCCTC
>NW_007076290.1:9141-9849 GCF_000164805.1 Carlito syrichta
CCGTTGCGCGGTGCGCACGGTCGTCGCGGACCAGGCGGACCCGAAAGAGAGGAGGGCTGGGATCTGCGGGGCCTGATGCGGCCGTGGTGGACGCCGGGGCATCCTCACCGTGGGGGGAATGCCGGCGTCCGCGCCAGGGGGTTGCCCCGCGCCCTCTATGCCCTGTGGCCGCTCTAACCTGCCAGGCCCCAGCGATCCTTCCACGTAGCTGCAACCACAGGCATGCACTACCATGCACTACCTGGCTAATTTTTTGATTTACTGTAGAGATGAGGTCTCCGGGCCTGTCTCGAACCCTCGGCCACATGCAAAATCCACTCACCTCAGCCTTCTTTCCCGGGCGTGGCAGCGGGCCCTCCCGGTGCGCGGTGTGCGTGGGCATCGCGGGCCAGGCGGACACGGGAGAGAGGAGGGCAGGACGGCCCGGAGCCGCGGGCCAATGCGGCTGTGGGGGGGCGGGGAAGAGGGCGATGTCTGGGCTGGGGGGTGCCCCGCGCCCTCTGCGCCCCGTGTCCGCTCCCTGCCTGTCCCGGAATCCCATCGCCCGCCGGGGTTTCCGCGGCAGCTGGCACTGCCTCCGCCCTCTTCCCTATAGCCCTTACTGCTAGGGTGCCTTGAGAGACGCGTGGGGTCCTCACGCGCTGCCCTCCCGACCCGTGTGGCGGCCAGCCATCTCTTTCCCCCCTCCCACTACCCCGCGTCACGTCC
>NW_007076291.1:0-1290 GCF_000164805.1 Carlito syrichta
TGATGGTGTTAGAGTCAATATCCTTCTTTAGTTTTCCTAGAAGTTGCTTTATGAAAGTTGGTGCACCTATGTTGGGTATATATATGTTTAGGATAGATATTTCCTGTTGATGGGTGAATCTGTTATCATTATGTAGTAGCCCTCTGTATCTTTTTTAATTTTTGATAGCTTAAATGGTATTTTATCTCAAATTAGGATCGCGACTCCTCCTTTCTTTTGTGTTCCATTTGCTTGAAAGTTTGTTTCCCATCCTCTTACTTTGAGTCTGTGTATGTCCTTTCTAGCGAGGTGAGTCTCTTGAAGGCAGTATATTGTTGCCTGGTAATATTTTACCCATTTTGCCATTCTATGTATTTTCAGTGGTGCATTTAGTCCATTCACATTCAGGCTAATTATTGAAATGTGAGCGTTCATCCCTTTCATAGAGTTCTTATAGTGTTGTTGTTCTTCCACTTGGTTCTTTTTTGTCTTTCTTTTGGTTTTGGGGTTGGTTCATGTATATTTTATTCTTTTCCCTGTACTCTTTTGAAGAACATTGTTCTTTTTTCCTTTTCTTCTGTGTTTAGTACATTCTTGAGTGTTTCATGTAGAGGTGGTTTGGTGGCAGCATAAGTTCTTAGGGATTGGATATCTGGGAAAGATTTTAATTCTCCCTCGCTGATGAAGCTTAGCTTGGCCGGGTAAGTTATTCTTGGTTGAAATTGTTTATCTTTTAGGACTTTGAAGATAGGGCTCCAAGCTCTCCTAGCCTGTAGGGTTTCTGTAGATAATTCTGTTGCTATACTGATTGGTCTTCCATGGTAGGTGATCTGGCCTTTTTCTCTCACTGCCTTTAGGATTTTTTCTTTGATGCCTACTTTGTTTAGGTGAATTATTATGTGTCTAGGAGTTGGTCTTCTCATTTGTTGTCTTGCAGGGGTTCTCTGAATCTCTTGTGTTTGAATTTTTACATCACTGATTAGATAAGGGAAGTTTTCTTGAATGATCTCATGGAAAGTTTGTTCTAGTGTGGTCTCTGTCTCTCTTTCTGCCTCAGGTATGCCAATTACTCTTAGGTTTGGTCTCTTGAAGTAATCGCTCATCTCTTGAAGGTTTTGTTCTCTTTTTGAGCTTGTTTTCTGTGTTTTTAAGAGTTTGGGTTAGTTCTATATTTTGGTCTTCAAGCTCTGAGATTCTTCTGCTTGGGTTATTCTGCTTTCCATGCTTATCAGTGTTATTTATGTCATTCACAGTATTCTTTATTACTGTTATCTCAGATATCAGCTCCTTCCTAGTTTCTTCTTGTGTTTC
>NW_007076291.1:2147-2552 GCF_000164805.1 Carlito syrichta
TTTTGAGGTTTAATTGAGAGGAAAGCTGTGGTTCAGAGTGTATATGCTGATTCTAGCATCCACAAACAGGTGTATGAGCTCACTGGAACCTATTTCCCTCTGTCTTACAATCTGTCTGTTCAGCAGTATGTAGTCTTGGTTCCTAGATTAAAATGTGGGTATAAAAGAGGAAAATAATGGAGGAAGATGGAGTCAATAGGAAGTTAAAGAGAGAGAAGAGTGAGAGAGAAAACAGACCTACATACCAACTATTACGTGAGAAAGAGACACAAGGCCGGAGAGAAGTGGAGGAAGACACGTAAGAAAGATTCCCTAAAGAATACTGATAGCTACACAGTAACAGATCAATATAAACATGAAACAGTGTAGGTCAGAAGGCAAACAATGATCATGATCAAAATAAAC
>NW_007076291.1:2572-2935 GCF_000164805.1 Carlito syrichta
GAGGATTGGATATCTGGGAAAGATTTTAATTCTCCCTCACTGATGAAGCTTAGCTTGGCTAAGAATTGTCTCCTCAATTCTTTTTAATCTCTCCATTATTGTCTTGATGTCAACGTTTTTAGTTTGAGATCCTTCGTTCTGGGGGCTCTTCATTGTTTGCATTCCAAAGTCAGTTTTCTCAGTGTCTGTCTTCCTGTGGGTCTGGGAGAGACCCAAACTCTTGTTTTGGTTTTTCTTCATTTTTGTAGATTTTTCTCTCTCTCTCCCTTCCCTCCCCTTCTTTAATTCTGTTTTTGTTGGAAGGTGGGGTTGCTTTTATTTTTCTTCTGCTATATCCTGTTCTTCCTTATGAGGGTCTTCTGG
>NW_007076291.1:4087-11259 GCF_000164805.1 Carlito syrichta
CAGCCACCACAGTAGCTGCCCAGACCTTGGCGATGCCTCAGCAAAGTCTACCTTCGAGCTACATGTGAAGAGCAGGCTGCAGACGATGGGATCTGCAAACTCCGGGGTGAGAATCAGAGTCTCTTTGCGTTCTCCTCGGTGGAAAGTTTCACAGGCAGTGCTGCCCCATCGCCATCTTGCCCCACTTCCTCATATTTACAGTTTTTAACTGAAAGTCTATTTTGTCTGATATAAATATAGCCACCTTTGCTTTTTTGGTTCCCATCTGCATGGAGAATCTTTTTCTATTACACTACTTTCAGTCTGTGTGCATCCTTAAGAGGGAAGTGAGTCTCTTATGGACAGCATATAGTTGGATCTTGTTTTTATTCTACTCTGTGTCTTCTGGATGGAGAATTTTCTCTATTTATACTCAAGGTTTTTAACCCCCAGCCCTGCCCCACTGACAATGGGAGAAAAACGGAGCCTCCACAGACAATTTTTCAGGATAATTTACAATCTGATGGCCTAGCCCTGGGACAGTATATCCTCAGTAGGACCCTTCTGGGACTGGCCATGGGGATGGGAAATGAGAGGAGAGGAGGGAATTTCAGAAAATTCTGTTTCCAATTTAACTGCCCTGAAGAAAGGGGAAAGGCTGGAAATGACAGACAGGCAGGCATAACATGTGGCATATGAGAGGACGCCCCACTTGGCACCCATATACCACTCTATCCAGAATGCTTAATTTTCTTGGTCAGAGGCATGGGTGTTTTGCCAAAACCAAGACAACAGCTACTTCAGTAATTGCTGTACTCCTACCTGAAAAATACTAGCCTGTATCAATTAATCGACCCCAACAAAGTTATTGAGACAGTAATGAAAGCCCATAGGACTCCAAATTTTGAGAACTTTTTGAGATGAGCATGTGATTTTCCATCGCCTAAATAAATATTTCCAAAGATCATGTGATAACAAAAACAACAGCCATTTAGACTGGGTCAGGGTCTTGACTCTAATATTGGATTTTGAGCAAATTGCTTAGAATCTCTTAATCTCAGTTTCTTCATGTGTAAAATGGAGATAACACTTAAAGGTTTTTCTGTGTTTGTGTGTGTGTGTTTGTTTTTTTAAGAACAGTCAATGAAATTCTGCATGTGCATTTATAAGGGACTTGCTAGGAAACAAGTGACATTGACACACAAACTGCTAATTAAAGGGAGCTCATAAAGAAACCATCTAATGGGCAGGTGCAATGGAATGAATGTGTGTGCCCCACACCCAGCCCCCAGATTACTATGTTGAAATCCTAACCCCTGATGTGATGGCATTAGGATCTGGAGCCTTTGGGAGGTAATTAGATCAAGAAGGTGGAATGGGATTAGTGCCCTTATAAAAGAGACCCCAGAGAGCTCTCTCCCCTTCTTTCCGCCATGTGAAGATACAGTGAGAAGTGGGAAGTCTATAATTTGGAAGAGGACCCACCAGAATCCTACCATACTGGCACCCTGATCTCATACTTCCAGCCTATAAAACTATAAGAAATAAGTTTCTCACATTTATAAAACACACAGTCCATGGTACTTTGTTATAGCAGTCCAAATGGACTAAGATTAAGCAGGTTTTTAGGAATATCAACAAGGAATAATGTAGTATCCTAGGGCAGGCAATGAGAGAAAGAGTACTTCTTCCTCTAGGTCAGGACAGGCAACAGAAAGGAAGGGGCCTGACAGAAGTTGTTGCCTTCAGAGAGAGATATAGCCAACCTACAGTGAGGGCACTAGGGGTTATTTCATCTCTGTTCTATGATCTCCTTCTCCTACTGCCAATGACAAAACCTAATTGGAATCCAGAGTTCAAGGGAGCTCACTGAAACATGCTATACAGAATAGCCTTCCAGAGCATAGAGCTAGACAGAAAAAAAATAAAAAGTGAATCTGGAGGGGAAATGGAAGACAGAAGAAGGTACTTAGTATGTTGTTTGGCACTGATAATAGAGTTGATCCTTGAACAACACAGGGCTTAGATGCACCAACTCCCTGCACAGTTGAAAATCTGCATATAGTTTTTGACTGCCCCCAAACTTAACTACTAATAGCCCATTGTTGACCAGAAGCCTTGCTAATAACATAAAAAGTCAATTAACATATTTTCTATGTTATATGTAGTATATACTATATTTAAACTATAAATAATCTAGAGAAAAGAAAATGTTAAGAAAAAGATCACTGTTTATAGTGATAAGCAATTTACTAGAGAGCTGAACTGCTCACATGGAGATGATTAGCATCAACAGCATTTTAAGATACTTGTAACACCTGAGCTCACCGCAATAACAGGAGGTAGCTATGAAATTATTACAGTAGGAGAGTGTGTATTCATTAATTTTATGCAATTATGATTTAATATTGCATTTTTACATTTGTTTACATTTCTCTTGACCAAGAATGATGTCATGTACGATCTGTGTTTGTATGTGTAAAATTTGGTCAATTTTAACTTTTTATACAACAGATTTGCCTATGTTTTATGATAGTAAATGATAAGTAGACTGGTATCTCATATATTTTATGCATTTATGACATATCAACTTTTTCTTAATTTTTAAATATTTCTAGGTTACACAGTTCATCTGCGAGTTTTTCAATTGTTGCAAATCTCCAAAAAATGTTCAACATATTTATTTAAAAAGATCTGTGTATAGGTGGACCTGTGCAGTTCAAACACATGTTATTTAAGAGTCAATAATTGTAGTTACAATTATTTTAATAAAGAGAATACACAGGCTCACTTTCAAATTCTAGCACCATCTTTGGAGATAATCCAAGAGCTTTTTGGAAATGTCTGAAGCTTTATAAATGTAAACTTTCTGAAGCTTTCATCAATATGCTTTAGTCTGCTTATTGTCAAGAGGATTTTTCCAGTAACATTATTTCATATGCTGAGTTGTACATATTGTGATTACAAGTTTAACAGTATTGTCACAGAATTCTGTGAAAAGATGCTAAATATGGTAGATCTGTAAATTCCACTGTTACCAGTTTTTCAGGTTGGATTTCCTTTTTCTCTAGTATGTTATGCTTTACTAGGGAACTCTCCTTGGATCAGTTAGTGAAACAATTAGTGTTTCCATTTAATGTCTTCAAAAAATTCCACATCGTGTAAAAAATTCACCTCTTCCCAACCCAAATGAAACCAGACTTATAATTGATAATTGGTGATATATATGTATATGTGTGTGTGTGTGTGTGTGTGTGTGTGTGTGTGTGTGTACTATATGTAAAACTTTAGTTATCTGTATCATTTTTCTTTCCTCCAGCATTTGGTTTTCTGTTTTTGTTTTTAGTCTGTTACATCAGTCCCAAAAAGGGAAAGCTAAATAAAAGAAAGTTATTAGTAATAAGAGTAAGGTTATCAGGAATAATTATCACAACAAAGAACCTCTTAAGAGAACCAGTGCTGGTCTCAGGTTCATTAACAGAAGAGAGAAGTCATTAAGGCAGATGTTAATTAGAAGATGGTGAGAAGCTTGTCTCAATTTCTGTAGAAAATAGGGTAAAACAGCCATAGAATACAAAATGGGTAATATTTTACTTGGAGGAATCAAAGTAGTGTGCTCATCTAAGATTTGGTCTGCTCAGCTTCTCCTTTTGCAAATTGTTCCCTACTCCACACTGTCATCTATATGGTTCCATCAGGAACTACCACAATATATGACTTTCCAATACTCACTGATCCAAGGTGATTCAATTACAGTTCTTCCCTGGAAAATTTTAAAATTGAAACTGATAAAAAGAGACCAGTACCTTTCTGGACACCTAAACTATAAGACATAGAAATTGAGAGTTTTTAGGAAACATATTTCCTGCCAAGTAAAATCGAGACAAAGGAGTTCTGCAGCAAAAACCTGCATAGATGCTCAAGCAGAGATACAGAGAAATGTGATTACTGGAGGAGACAGAGGCTCAGACGCATCAGGATCAGTTGTCCTGTGCCCAGTCTCATCACCTCTGTACTGGGCATCTCAATATTCTCATTAAATCCCCTTTTTGGCTTCAGTTAGTTTAAATTGGCCTTCATTGCAATAACAAAAGTCTCTGGTTAAGATGCTCAGTTTATTTAATGCTTTATATGAATCAGGCAATGTTTTAATGCTTTATGTACTTCATCTCAAATTTTCACAACAACCTGTAAAGTTAGTAATATTATTTTGCATTTGAAGAAATTTTAGAGATCGAACTGCTTAATAGAAAATTCTATGTAGATGTTCCACAGGTGTGTAAAACACATTTCTCCCTCTGTAAAATAGGAAAGTCTGTTCTCACTCCCTAAGATGTTTTTCTCCCTGCACACACCTGGCCAAACTTGATTCATCAGCTTCGGTGTCCTCAGAGAAGACTGTCCTGCCCACCCAATCTAAAGTAGGTTCTCTGATAGCATCCTAGTATTTTATACATCAGGTAATTTCAATTACATATTCTGTATTTTGTTTCCTTCTGTTCTCTCACATGCTCCTGCACTAGACTATAATAAGTAGTGACCATATCAACATTTTTGCCATTGTAGCCCTGTGTTCAGCACAAGGACAGACACAGGGAAGGGAAGGTGCCCCATAAATATGTTTGAATAAAGTAAAGACTTCTAAATGTTTCCATTCATGTATCTATGAAGCTATACTCAATAACTTTCAGCAAGCCGGGCTCGGTGGCTAAGCCTGTAATCCCGCGCCTTTGGGAGGCTGAGGTGAGTGGATTGCCTGAGCCCGCGGGTTCGAGACCCGCCTGGGCAGCGAGACCTCATCTCTACAATAAATAAAAAAATCAGCCGGGCACGGTAGCGCATGCCTGTAATTCTGGCTACTCAGAAGGCTGAGGCGGAAAGATCGCTGGAGCCCAGCAGGTTGAGGCTGCGGTGGCCGGGAGCGGCCACTGCACTCCAGTCTGGGCGACAGAGTGAGACTCCAACTCAAAAAAAAAAAAAACTTTCAGCAACTACTTATTGAGCAACTAGTATATATATGCAGGGTACTGTGGTAGGCCATGTTGAGACAAAGACAAGAAACGGCTCTCTCCTGTAGAGTTCATAGTATAGCATAAGGACCAAACGGGGATAACTATAATACAGGGAGAGAAGTGTTATAACAGAGATATGAACAAAGTGCTGTGGTTGTAAAGAAGGGTAGTAATTGAGATATGATTCAGGAAGTCAAAGTCAGAAAAAGAAATTGCCAGGGTTCAAGTGGTCAGTTTTTTTAAAAAATAATGTCTCCATTCTGATACAGCTTTATCCTGTGCTTCCCTCTAATGTATAAGGCCTGGAGCAGAAGTCACAGTAAATATGTCCTTGAGTAGTGATGCATGAAAGCCATAACTCTCTACTCTTGAGTCTTATGATCATCCTTGGCACTTGGCTTATCTCCATTTTACTCTGTAAAGACACTGAGCATCAGCTCAAGTCTCTCCAAAGAAGTCCTGGTCTGTACTACAAGTCAGACTTTTTCCCTTCATGTCTCCAGATCTACTTTCCCTGAAGCGGAAATTAGGGGAATGCAGAAAGGATAATGTTCTCCCTCCCTTCCTCTCTTCCTTCCTTCCTTCCCTGGGGTGCACAGTGGCATGATCACAGTTTTGGCAATCCTTCTGCCTTAGCCTTTCAAGTAGCTGGAACTACAGGTGCATGCTATGCAGGCTAATTTTTTGATTTATTATAGAGATGAGGTTTCGCCAAGTTGCTCAGGCTGTTCTCCAATCTGTGGGCTCAGGCAATCACCTTACCTTGGCCTCCCAAAGTGCTGGGATTACAGGCTTGAGCCACTGTGCCAGGCCGATGTTCTTCTTTCAAGACAGTTTCATGTGTTCTCGTTACAGTAAGTGGTTTATGGAAAATTATCTGAGTGCTATGATTTCTGTCTGATGGCCATCTTCTCTCCTGCTGACCAGGTGACCCACCCCAACACAGGTTAGAGACCACTGATCTAGTTGTGTTCCAGGACAGATCTCTGCTTTTAAAAAATCTTTCCTGCATCTTTGTTATTTGTCAGGAACACTTCAGATAAAACCTCCCTTTGGGATCTGCATGTATATGTGTGTGAATAATTGGGGTTAACTTTAAAGGGAAAAAATAATTTTGGCTAATCACCACTATCACTAGTCATCTAGTGAAAACCTACAAAGGACACAATGGAAGGAAAGATGTAGATATTATGTAACTGTGTACCTTTTTAATCTCAGAATTTTAAATATGTAACACTATCACCACGTAGTTACAGTATGGGCTCTTTAAGTCAAACCCCCCCACCAAAAAAAAAAAAAAAAAAAAGACTTTTCTAAAACAACCCACCTGGGTCTGGTGTCCTGACTTTAAAGAACTATGAAATGAAAAAAGTGAAAGCAATTTCAAAATTAAAATAAACATTTTCATTTCAAACCAAAAGCTTGCTTCATCCTTTGATTAATCAAACACTGATTGATACTCCACAGGTACCAATCAAATCAAATTGGCCACCCCCTGAGGCCCACTCTGCCTATTAGCTGAGAGCTTCTGCTCTGGCAGCAGATAGAATTCCACCTCTTCCACTTACTGCCTTATTGTCCTTTGACAAGTGACTTACTTCTATGTGCCTTAGTTTCTGCCTCTTTAAAATGGATATGAACATTAGATTATCTCACAGGTTGTCATCACAACGAACGGTAACATATGTGTGGTGCTTAAGTACACAGAGACACTACATTAGTATAATTACTTTTAAGCTAAATTTTCTTTCAGCACCGCGGTTAGCGTCAAAAATCCTGAAGGGCATTGAAATGTCCTTAAAGTCAAACTGTATACGATTAAATTAAATTCTACTTGAGTATGTTCTGTATCTTCAAATAAGGGAACAGGGAGGCAGACAACCAAAAAGTAGTGGGAACCCAAGCACCGACGGACAAACCCCATCCTGCTTTGCATTCTCCAAGGTGAACGGAAAGCTCCAGCCTTGCAAACGGAGGGGCCCCAGAAACGTAGAGACCTGGGGAGCTCTGGGCTCCCACCCCCAGGTGCCTCCAAGACGTCCCTACTGTCGGGTCGCCAGCCGCTCTCCAAGTCCAGCCCCGCCCACCTCGCTGCTGCCTGGCATTTTGCGCCCCGGCCCGCCGCGCCAGGTCGCCCACGGCGCATGCTCCGCGCCGCGGGGCGGGGCGGGGGGAAGCGCC
>NW_007076291.1:11341-12842 GCF_000164805.1 Carlito syrichta
AGGCGGCGGGATGCGAGGAGCTCGGTGGGTGCTCCGTGGGGGCCAGGCCGACTAGGGCGCGGTTGGGCGGCAGACGCCTGGGCCTCCCCGTGCCGCGGCGAGTCCGCATCCGGGTTCAGGGTTCCAGTTGTTTCTCGTTGGGAAGGCGCGGGATCCGGGCGGCGTCGTTCCGTGTGTGTGAAGGGTCTGGAGGTTGCGGGTCTGGCATGGGTGCGAATTTAAAACCCAGCAAAGCAGACCAGCCCGGGACGTCTAGAGGAGCGAGGCTTGATTGCTAACTGACCCAGAGTCAGCATCTGCCCAGGAACCGGCTGCGTGCCAGGGAGCTGGGGCCCACGAAAGCCAGGCCTGCAGAAGACGTGTGCGCCAGCGTGCTGTGGGCGGGGCCGGCGCCGTATGCTCTGTCAAGGACAGTGAGAGCCGGCGCTGGGCTCACTGTTTTTCTCCAGTGGTGCTTTAAAAGGAAATTGTTGCTGTGCTTTTCTTTTTTTCATAAATTTTTAATTTTAAATATGTGGGGTGCCATTCGGGTATACAAATGTTCGTTATGCAGGTACCCTTGTTGATGAGCTGCCCTCCCGTTCCCCCAGTTTCCCACTACTGCCACTGTCGCCCCCACCCTCCCCTAGCAGTTTCCCCCTACTGCCAATCCCTTTCTTATAGTATTACGATGATTGTTCAAGGTCCACTTATGAGTGAGAACATGTGATACTCGGTTCTTTGTTTCTGTGATAGATCCTCAGTATTATAGCCTCTTCGTCCATCCAAGTTTCTGTGAAGTTCATAATTTTGTCCTTCTTTATGGCTGTGTAATAGTCCATTGTCTATATGTACCACTTAAAAAAAAAAATCCAGACCTCTTTCGATGGGTAGCACGGTTGGTTCCATGTTTTTGCTATTGTGACCAATGTTTCAGTAAACATGCCTGTGCTGGTATCTTGTTCGTAAAGTTATTTGGGTTTCTCAGGGTATATTCCCAGTAGGGGGATTGCGGGGTCCTATGGGAGGTCGATTTTTAGGAATCACCACACTGTTTTCCAGAGGCTGTACTAGTTTACACTCCCACCAAGTGTAGAAGAGTTCTCTTTTTGCCACATCCTCTCCAGCACCTGTTGTTTTTTGAGTTATTGATAATGGCTGTCCTGACTGGAGTTAAGTGGTATCTCAGTGTGGTTTTAATTTGCATTTCTTTGATGACTAGTGAGGCTGAGCATTTTTTCATGTACTGGTTGGCTGCTCGTATGTCTTCTTTTGAGACGTGTCTAGTCATATCTTTTGCCCACTTTGTAATGGGGTTGTTTGTTTTTTTCTTTTTGGCATGTTGGAGTTCCTTGTAGATCCTAGATGTTAGGCCTTTGTCAGATACACAGTTGGCAAATATTTTTTCCCATTCTGTGGGCTGTCTTTCCACTCTCTCAGTGGTTTCTTTGACTTTGCAGAAGCTTGTCAGTTTGATGAGGTCCCACTTGTCTATCTTATCTCTTTTGGCATGGGCACTTGG
>NW_007076291.1:13081-14616 GCF_000164805.1 Carlito syrichta
GGTTCTTATAGTTTGAGGATTTACGGTTAGTTCTTTGATCCATTTATAGTTGATTTTTGTGTATGGTGATAGGTAGGGGTCTTGTTTTAATGTTCTGCATGTAGGCAGCCAGTTTTCCCAGCACAAATTACTGAGTAGGCTCTCCTCTCCCTAGTGGTTGATGGTGGAGGCTTTGTTGAAGATGAGTTGGTTGAGAAATTGAGATTTTGCTTCTGGAATCTCTCTTCTGTTCCACTGGTCTATATGCCTGTTCTTATACCAATACCAGGCTGTTTTGATTATTGTAGCCTTATAGTAAAGCTTAAAGTTTGGGAGCGTGATACCTCCCACCTTGTTTTTTTTTTTGTTGAGAATTGTTTTGGCTATTCATGGTCGTTTATGTTTCCATATGAATTCCTGTATTGTCATTTCCAAGTCTAAGAAGAATGCTGCTGGTAATTTAATGGATATTGCTTAAAACTAATGATTGCCTTGGGTAGGGTGGCCATCTTAACAATGTTGATTCTTCTAATCCGTGAGCATGGGATATTTTTCCATTTGTTTGTGTCATCTTTGATTTCTTTGAGCATTGTTTTGTAGTTTTCGTTGTAAAGGTCTTTTACTTCTCTGGTTAGGATGATGCCAAGATAGTTCTTTCTTTCTCTTTTCTTTTTTTTTCTGAATGGGATTGTGCTTTTTATTTAGGTTTCTGTTTGTTTATGGTTGGGGTATAGGGATGCGACTGACTTTTGCACATTTATTTTAAACCCTGGGACTTTGCCAAAGTCCTTTATCAGTGCGAGAAGATAAATTTTGACAGATTCTCTTGTGTTTTCAAGGTGTAGAATCATGTCGTCTACAAAGAGGGATAATTTCACTTTCTCTTTTCTTATTTTGATACCCCTATTTCCTTCTTTCGTCTGATTGCTCTAGCTAGAACTTCCAATACTATGTTGAACAGGAGGGTGAGAGTGGCATACTTGTCTTGTTCCAGTTTTTAGGGGGAAAATGGTTCCAATTTCTGTCTGTTGGCTGTGGGTTTCTCGTAGATGGATCTTACTGTTTTGAGGTATGTTTCATCTATGCCTAGATGTTCGAGAATTTTTATCAAAAGGGGTGCTGGATTTATCAAAAGTTTTTTATGCATCTAAGGATATAATGATGTGGTTTTTGTCTTTATATCTGTTGGTATATTTAATTACGCTTATGGTCGTGTGAATGTTGAACCAGCCCTGCCTCCCAGGGGTGAAGCTTGCTTGGTCATGGTGGATGATTTTTGAGATGTGTTGTTGGATTCAGTTTGCTAGAATCTTGTTGAGAATTTTAGCATCTACATTCATCAAGATATTGGCCTGTAATTCTCTTTCTTTGTTTTATCTTTACCCGGTTTGGGTATTAATGTGATGTTAGCTTCATAAAGTGATCTGGGGAAAATTCCATCTTTCTTGATTGTCTGGAAGACTTTCAGAAGGATTGGTATCAACTCCCCCTTTGAAGTTTTGTAGAATTCTGCTGGAAAGCCATCTAGTCCAGAGGTTTTTTTTTTTTTTTTTTTT